>NC_056737.1:1168407172-1168457172 GCF_019279795.1 Protopterus annectens | reverse complement strand
ACATATATTTGAGTTTTAGACTTCATATCCAAAGAAAACACATATTAACACAAACTCTGTTATTCTAGCACCCTTCTAACTTTATAAGAGCAGTATTTAAAATCTGTCTTTATTTTTGGGCCTTTGCCCCCATTATGTCAAGCTTTGTCCAGATTTCTTGCACTAAGAGGTTGAGAGCTATGTGTGGAATATGCATATCAAAAAGGAAACCATTTCTACTCTTTGATTTAAAATTTGTGGCTAGGGTTAGGGCTTGAAGTTTTGGAAGTTGTCATTAAAATCTTTTACTTCAAAACTTATTTTTCTTGTCATGTTGTTTCATTGATTATCCTAAGCTTTGTTACCCATTGCCCAGATACCTTTTTCAGTAGTAAGATGGTCCTGAGTCCCTGTGGAGATTCCCTTATTATTTATCATATTTTGTGAGGTAGTGATTGTCTGTCATAAGGGTTGTTAGAGACTGGGGCTAGTGAGTTTGCTGATTACACCAAGAATTTTTACCTCAGAACTTAATTTTTCTGCCATGAGATAAGGAAACTATTCAAGGAATTGCTAGCCACTTGTCAGACACCTTTTCCTGTAGACAGATGATCCTGGGTCTCTGTGGGGATTGTCTTATAATTTATTATTTTTTGTCAGAAAAAGTGTTACTCCTGTTTCAAAAATGTTTTAGGGACTGGGACAAGAGTACTTTGGTGGTTGTCAACAAAAATTAAATTCATAACGTAACTCTGCTGTCAGAAGATAAGGCAGACTTTTCAAAATGCTGCTAACCATATATCAGACAAGTTTGGCAACCACAACATGAACCTGGCTCTTACTAACTCAGTCATTCCTTCACTGAGACAAAGGCAAAGTTATTTAGAGGGGTATGGTCTTGAGTCCAACTTTTCCTTTGCCTCAGCCCTTGATGGTTGACTTTGTTGTGGCCACCTGCTGTTCCTTTGACAACTATCCTCTTTCTCCTTCTGGTGCTGAAGCCACTAAAGACTGGAAGGCCGGCACATCCTCTGTGGTTATTAGGATGCCCTTGGTAGTTCATGGAGAGCCACTCTTGCCAGCATTGGAAAAGACATCAGATGCTGCTACTTCGCCAAAGCCACTCTGAAGAGCTTAATTCCCAGGGAAGGGACCTTTTCTTCAAGTTCCGATTTTTCGGGGGGGGGGGTCTCAATGAAAAAGAAAATACAAGGTTAGACATTTATCTTCGAATAAAGAGGATGAGGATTGGATGGGTTTTGCTGAAGGTTTATTTAAAATATTTAATTATTTACATACCTAGTCAACCCTACATTAAAAAATGAAGGTTTTATTCATTCTCTCTCGCAGAGTCTGATTCCCAGTCTGAGAGACAATATTTAGACTTGGGTTGTATTTCTCAAATTTCAATTCCACAAAGTAGTGGATCTGACACTGAAAAAAGTTGTTATTTTAATTTTCCAACTACAATGTTGCCTTTTTCTTATAACTATTATCAGAATGAATGACTTGCTTCAATGGGAACAAAAAGAAATATCAAAATATCAGCAGAAGTATTATGATTTGTTGCAGGTGTTCCGCCTGTGCTGCCAGCCTTAGAGCATGCTTTCTTTGCAGCCAGCAGTTTGTCTGACAGCCAGCCCCCAACCACCAGCTGCCAGAAAGTCTGATAAGTTTTATAAGGTGCTCCCAGTACCATAAATTCTTTTTTAACCTCAAGTCACTTCCTGTAGTAATTCTTCTGTCAGAATCAACATCAGACAAGCTCCTTGTGGCTACAAGCCATATTCCTTTTAACAAGCTGTGAAAAGCTTTTGATATGTTTGGGAAGAAAGTTTATACCACTTCCAGCATAGCCTTCAGAATAATGAGTTGTCAGGTTCACGGGTCTTTAGTGTTTGCTAGCTTCCTTCAAAAATGTGATAAAGTTAATTTGTTATGTTGAATGCTTTATTGCCTGTAACTGCAGAATTGTAATTCCATGCTTAATTTGCTTCTCTTGTCACATCGTCACTGCTTTTACTTGGATTGCTGGGTCTATTCCCTCAGTCTTACACTCTCATAGGTTGACAGATTTCTAGGTTAGTATTATGCTGCCTGCCCCTGCCATTTTAAGCCTAGCAAAATGTCCCATTTGGTGCTTGGAATTGCCTCTCCCATTTAGTGTTTCAATTAATCTTACCCACCCTCATGGACTACATTTATATTACCTGTAGTGACTGGGGTCCTATAGTGGGTATTTTGAAATGCCTCGTGTGTGTAGGTTAAAAACATTTAGGATCTGCCTAAATGTTTTAGTGTAGTAGCACAGGGGTAGCCTTGGGATAAATATCCTGTTTCCCGTCCATAGGTTAACTTTGTTTTACATGAATGCGGACTCTGTTCCACAGAAATGACACCTGCGTGAAATATACCTGTCCCTCCAAACCATTCTGTTGATCTTGCAGAAAAGGTTTAGAACCCCGGACCAAGAAATTCTGATGTTCTTAGACGTCTTGATGTGTAGTAAGCGTATTCATTCACAGGATGCCTTCTTTGCCAGAAACAGGTCACCACTTAGCAGTCTGTAAGAGACAAAATAAAATGGCAGGGCTTTGAGACAGCCTTTGTAAGGCAAATTGTTTAAGGCTTGTATCCTTTTTGTAAGGTATCTCTGCGGACGTTGCAGTTGTTGCCTATATCTAGACAGATACATGCCAAAAAGGGTGTTATACTCACCGATTGGCCTTATGGGGGCTGGGTAAAGGAGAACAATGACGTCCGTGGACCCAGAAGCCATCCCTTTACTGATGGAACTCGATCAAATGGTCTCCACATCCCTTGCTAACTATGGCATCACACTACAGATGGGAAAGGGCAAAACCCCATTCCCTGCTGTACCACAGTGTCAAACAGCTGGTTCCATGCTGCAATGTTGTGGATGTTCATTGTTTTGTGTGTCAGATATTTAATTTTAGGTAGACCTTTTAATGAGCTGCTCAGTATAAAAGGATTTTCTCATCATGGTGGGCACATGTTGTTCAAAAGATAGTTCACTGTGCACATAAGTTCCCAAATCCCGAACAGCTGGGTCATCTCTTAGGGGAGTATTATCGGTGTGGGAGTTCCCTGATAGATGATCTCCCAAATTATATAATTGTCAAAGAAAAATACTTCAAAAGACCAAAAGCATAAGGTTCAGTTAAGGTATCTTTATTCTTGCGCAAGGAGACAAAAAATGCAGTTACAGAGTTTGTCTGACTAAATCAGGAAGTGTCACAATTATTATACCTTTCTTTCAAGACATTGCCCACTACGACAGACATAGCAGATCACCAGTTCACAATTCTGTTACTTTACAGATGTTTCTCACATTTCTAGCTGACTCTTCAAAGTTTAAAAAATATTTTTTTTAGTAAACAGGATGGCCTTGACGACCACCGGTCAATTATAACTTTCTTGCTATGTGATGTTACAAGTCTAGGTACTATGGCTAATTTAAGCACAATGCAAGTACAGATTTCTGAAGCAGTTCATTGTTTATAGTATCTAACTTTCTTGCAGTTTTTGCACTTTTTCATTAGCACGAACAGAGCTTATTGTCCATAATGAATGGATCTACAGAAATTATTATTATTCTCTATTTAATTTCCTGACCTAGCAGAAAATCACCTGCTTTCCAGTACATTTCCAAAGCATAAACATGTATTTTGCTGTGCTAGCAAACTAGGTCAGAGTGCATCTTGCAGTGTCAGAAAGCACAATTTCAGAAAAGCATGTTTTCAGTTTCAAATAGAACTAATGCTGCATATAGAATAAAAACGTGTTAATCTTCCCTTATTTAAAATAAGCATTGCACACATATGTTAATACATATTTTTCTAACATTTCCCCCCTGTTAATACTTTTTATTCTATTTCAAAAGCATAAACAGTTTGTTTCTTCTCCTAACCTCTTCCTTTGAGGATTTGCAGCTAAGAGAGTCATTCAGTTTAAACTTATGAAAGTGTTTCCTTTTTCAACAGTTCTTCAGTTTCAGTACTTTGATACAAAGTCTCAGAAACTGACATGTCTATAAAATCTTTGATTCATTTTTTCATGCAGGGAATACCACAGCAAATACATGGTCCTAACAGAAGTAATCCCACACAAATGGCAATCAGGATGTTCATTAGGATGGAACCCCACCCCCCAAACAAATTCTGGAAAAAGTCCATCAGTGGGTTCGGGCCTGGCCTGGTCATGTCTGACACTTGCTGAATCACTTCCAAATGATCGTTGATCTCATGTTTATTGTTGGGAATAAACGAACAACACTCGTCTTTGATTAAAGCGCACGTACCACCTCTCACCGCTAGGGTGAAGTCAAGAGCCATGCAGTTTTGAAGCACCACAGTTCTCATTGCATTCAGTTCATCAGTCATTAATTCAAGAGCAGAAAAAGTTGCATTGCTCATGACCTCGAGAAGTTTGGATAGCTTTCTCAGTTCCCAAATTGATTTAACTGCACCACATGCAGGGGCTATGCCAGCCCAGGATATGATAGTGTCACTCAAGTCCATGTGTGCTAGTTTACTTTTGTCTTTCATAGAGTTATGGTTTCTCCAGCCTGCTACGATCTGTCCCACCGGATTCTGAGGTTTCTTGATTGGATTTTCAGGTTTCTTTGCGACGTCTCTGATGTTTCGAATTCTCCCATGAGGCAAAGCTGTAGTGTGTCATATGGCCGGGACCAGGTAACCCAAAAAACAACTGCCGGACCAATTCTCAGGCAACCATTTGTATGCCTTTTTTCCCACATATGAAATAACAGTTTTCTGCCTTAGTACTGATATACACCTTCCCTGCATGAAACATCTTCTTATCTATAGTAGACAGTTGCTTTAAAAGAACAGGATTATGTTGTATATCACTGACAGTTTTATGCAAGGACTCAAAGTATGAGTCATAATCTGCATCACAAATTGTTTCTGTATTTTTAGCATTTTTAGGTTTAATATAACATTTATAATAAACAGTTACATTACATTTGCTCCAACCTACTTGAATCGTGTCATTCTTAAAAAAGCATACAATTCCTGTTTGTGTAACAGGTAGGAATAATGCAATTTTTCTCTAGATTTTACAGGTGTAGTCTCAAAAATCAAGTTTTCCTAGGTCTTATTGACCCCCAGGGGGACAACAGCCATCAATAATCCCCCGTATGCTGTTGGTATAGCTGTGTAAATCCAACAATTTGAATATTAAAAGTCTCAGCATACACATATTTGATTGCTTGGTAGGTGTTAAAGTTCGGATGCCAGTCTATGAGTGTTGAATCACGTTTGTTCAGTCTAGCTGGCGTGGCTGAAGAAAAGAAAGGCCACAACAAAAGCCATAGCAAAAAGAACATTGTCACTAATGCAGTTATTAAGATGATTATGCAACAAACTGGAAACTATTGCCCCATAAGCCTGACTAGCTTGGTCTGCAAAGCTATGGAAAGGATCATCATGGACCTCATAAATAAAGATATTGGGGACCTACAGACACTGGATCCTACACAGTTCGGCTTTGTTAAGTGCAGATCCTGCCTCTTAAACCTGGTTGATTTCTTTGAAACAGTCACCAAGGCCATTGACGAGGGGAAGGTGGTCCACACAGCCTACCTGGACCTCGCAAAAGCCTTCGATAGAATACCCCACTCGGTCATTATAGATAAGCTCACCAGCTTAAATATAAACCCCTGTGTCACTAGATGGCTTGCAAACTGGCTCAAGGACAGAACCCACATGGTTAGAATTGCTGGAGCCATGTCAGACTCCAAACCAGTTACAAGTGGCGTCCCACAAGGCTCAGTCCTGGGACCTCTGTTGTTCGGTATATATTTCTCGGAGGTACAGGCCAACACGGAAGGACTGTGGCTGACCAAGTTCGCAGATAACTGCAAACTGGGAGCCATAATCGACTCTCCAGCTGACACAAGCATCCTCCAAAAGGGCCTCATAGAAACAGACAACTGGTGCCAGAGCCATGGCCTCAAGCTAAACGCCAAAAAGTGTATAGTCATCCCCTTTGGCAAAAACAAAGTGCCCACAAATTACCACATAGGTGGTAATCCATTAAGTACAGAAGAAGTAATTAGGGACCTGGGGACCCAAGTTGATAGCAATCTCTCATTTGACAACCACATGGCCAAAGTGGTTAGAAAAACATTTTATATAGCCCACCTAATCATGAAGGGATTCACATCTAGATCAGAGGAGGTCATCGTGCCTCTTTACTCATCCCTCATCAGGCCCATAATTGAGTACAATCCCCTTTTGGGATGTACCTTACCAGACACCTGCAGCAACTGGAAAGACCCCAAAAGTACCTCACCAAGAGGATCAAAGGGCTCAAACAGATGCCATATGCTGCCCGGTTAAAGAAACTCCATCTCAACTCAGTGGCATATCGCCTGCTCAGAGGCGATCTGTGCCTGATGTATAAAGCCATGTCCAACCCGGAATTAATGGACATGCTGCACCTCAGAAAATCCAAATCCCATTGAGCTACGCGCTCGAGAGACTTGAACCTCAGCACTGAAATAAATAGGACATGCTGGAGGGACAGATTCATAACCCAGAGGCTCCCTTCACTCTGGAATAAAATCCCAGTCCAGGTTAGGCAGAGTCCCTCATTGACTCTCTTCAAGAGGAATCTTGATGAGTGGATGGGAGATCATAGGTTTACCCCGGGTATCACTTCTGTGTCACTGTTAGACAGAGGCACAGTATACTAACCTCGAAAAAGGGCATAGCAAAATTAATTTAAAATGGGTGGCGAAAGCCAAACACACTCTTTCTAGGCTTATAAATGCCCTAGGGCAGATAGCCTAGTATGAACCTATGAACACTGCTGAAGTCGTTCAGCATTTCTATTGTCTCTAGGTCTTGTCATTTTACTGCTGCTGTGTGTTAGCAAGAGTTTTATCAAGTTCAAAGTTTTTCACTAGTTTACAGTGTGTCAAATGAATCCAAGATGAACGTTCCGCAATCTTGACTGCTCTGGGCGTGCTCAGCAGTACTTGATATGGACCTTCCCACTTTGGTGTCGTCCAATTCTTCTTTTTAATTGTCTTCACCCAGACCCAAGTGCCTGGGGCTACTGCTACTTCAGATGGTTTGGTTTGGTCTTTATCTGAAACAGAATTAAACTGTAAAATATGTTTGTTATTCAGCATACTCCTCATATACTCTGCAAGTGTCCAGTCTGCTTCCTGGTCTGCAGGCATGAGAGGTTTCCACTGAGGTATATAATAAGCTCCTCCAAAAATCTTTTCTAAAGGTGTCAATCCTTTTGCATTCGAAACATTTCTCATGCTCAACAGTGCCAGGGGCAAACAGTACATCCAGTTTTTCTGTGTGTCTACCATGAGTTTTTTAAGCTTAGTCTTTAAAACTCAATTGTGCCTCTCTACTAACCCTGCAGATTGAGGGTGATATGCACAGTGATGTTTTAAAGAAATCCCAAAATACTGGCTTAACTGCTGTATAGTTTGGTTAACGAATTGTGTACCATCGTCACTGTAGATCCTTTCTGGTATGCCAAATCAAGGAATAATTTCTTTAACTAGGGTCTTTGCAACAGTGGCTGCATCTGGTTTACTAGTCGGAAAGGCCTCCACCCATTTGGAGAACATATCCACAATGACAAGGCAGTACTTTTTATTTTCACATTTGCTCAATTCTATGAAATCCATACAGATAGTATGAAACGGATATGGTGGTGTAGGGAAACTCCCTTGCTTGGGCTTTAATGCCCCTTGTGCATGATGTTTATTACAAGTGTGACATGACAGGCAAATTTTTTTAGTGTAGTTTGTAAACCCGTACATAGCGAATACCTGATTCACTAACTGTACCATCCCCCCTGTTGAGACATGGCTCTGCCCATGGCTCAACAAAGCTGCATATCTAAATAAATTAGACGGTAATATCGGTTTTCCTTCTTTGGAGATGTACAGCCCTTCCTTGAGAATTGCTCCTCGTCTTTTCCACTTTTGTTTTTCAGCTTGTGTAGTAAGTGTCTGCATTGTTTTCAACATTTCTAAGTCTAAAATCTCAGAAGGTTGTAATTCCTCGTTCAAAAGAAATGCTTCTGAGGCTGCTTGCTTTGCAGCTGTGTCAGCTCTCGCATTGCCTTTTGAAATCCTATCTTGTTGTTTTGTATGAGCTATGCATTTACAAATAGCTACTTTCTGAGGCAACTGAATAGAATCTAACAAATCTAAAATAAACTGTGCATGGTTAATCGGTTTGCCAGTAGAGGTCACCATTCCTCGATTCTTCCACTGTTGTGCAAAAACATGTACAGTAGAAAAAGCATACTGGCTGTCTGTAAAAATGTTTACGCTTTTACCCTTTGCTAAGGTACATGCCCGTGTCAAGGCAACCAACTCTGCTGCTTGTGCAGATAAGTTATGTGGTAGAGGTTTCGCTTCTACAATCTCAGTATCAGAAACTACTGAATAACCTGTTAGGTTCTGTCCTGTAGGACTCCTTTTGCATGAGCCATCCACGTAATATGTCACCTCGGCATCATCCAAGGGAACATCCATGAGGTCTTTTCTAGGCAGTGTCTTTTGCTCAATTACCTGCAGGCAGTTATGGGGTGTACCATCCACAGGAGTTGGGAGCAAGGTAGACGGATTCAAAGTAGTACATCGTTCAATTGTCATGTGAGGTTGGCTCAGCAATATAGTCATACAAGAAAGATGCCTAGCAGGGGAAAGATATGCTAGTTTTTCTTGCAGTAAAATGATTGCGACTGCATGAGGCACTGTCAATGTGAGAGGGTGGAATAACACTACTGTGGCTGAAGCCTGCACTGCCATTGCAACTGCAACTACTGCTTGTACACAGTGGGGTAGAGACCGCGCCACTGGGTCCAGTTGTGATGAATAATAAGCAATGGGGCGTTGTTTGTCCCCATGTTGTTGAGTCAATACTGATGTCATATAACCTTGCTTGCAATCTACAGTTTGGAAAAAACGTTTGTGATAACTTGGTAATCCTAGAACTAATGATGATGCTATCAATTGTTTCAGTTTGCAGAAAGTTAATTCTGCTTCTGGTGTCCACTGTATTAAATCTTGTGCTGCCATAGGTTTCTTAAAAATCAGGTTGGTTAAAGGTGCAGATTCCAAAGCATAGTTTGGGATCCAGCTCCGACAAAAATTAGTCGTACCCAGGAAGGACATCATTTCCTTCTTGGTTGTGGGTTTTGGTGCTTGTAAGATCGCTACTTTTCTGTCCTCATCTAATGTTCTGCCGTCTTTGGATATTATATATCCAAGGTATTTCACTTGTTTTCTCCAAAGCTGCAATTTATTTTTGCTTACTTTGTGTCCTTCAACTGCTAGGAATTTTAATAATGCTGTAGTATCTTCCTTACAGTCTCGCTGTGTAGGGGCGGCCAGCAGGATGTCATCAACATAAAGTAAAATTTGACTACCTCTCGGTGTGATAAATCCCGCTAAATTACTTGCCGTCTCTTGTGAGAATATCGTTGGGCTTTCATTGTAGCCCTGTGGTAGCCGCGTATATGTATACCGCTTCCCCTGAAATGTAAATGCAAACCAATACTGGATGTCAGGGTGTATCGGTATCGAAAAGAACGCATTGCTGATAACTACCACAGAAAAATACTTCTGTTGAGGTTTTAAATCATTCAACAAGGTATGTGGATCTGGCACCGTAGGTGCTCTTGGTATTACTGCGTCATTTACAGCTTGTAAATCTTGGACCATACGCCATTCTCCGTTTGCTTTTTTAACTGGGAATAAGGGTGTATTACATGGTGAATCAGGAGATTACACCAGTATTCCCTTCTTAAGTAAAGCTGCTATGATTGGTTTAATACCTGCCTCTGCATCTTTTCCCAAGGGGTACTGTCTCTTTTGTGGTCTAAATGCTGACTTTGGTGTGATAGTAACTAGTCCTGCTGTGCGAATAAGTCCTACGTCTGACTTTCCTGTTGACCAGAGAGTTTCTGGTATGTCTAACAAAGCTTTTTCTTCCTCTTCTAATAAGAGGGCTTCTCAGCTGTCTTTGCTGGACTGCAAGTGTACAGCTGGATGTGTTTGTGTCCAGTTCAGTTTCTGTTTTTGTATCCCCTGTTCTGACAGTTCTGATTCTGTCTGTTTTTCCCATTTTGTGATTTTTTTCTCCTAGGTCTATCCATTTTAAATCGTCCTCTTTAGTTAAACTAACATGCGGTATTAGATTTGATTTGTAAAGTGAAAAGAACTCCTGGGGTAATGAACAGCTAACTACACTGTTACCTTTCATTTCCCAGTACAACTTACACAGTACTAATCTGTTTGCATGATTTCTAAACAATTCTTGTTCATATTCTTTGTCAGGTCCTGGTGTATTACAGTAATACAGAGTACAGTGCAACAGGTGTTGTATGTCAGTACAAAGGGAGGGGAACTTACTGATAGCTACATTCATTAACTCTTCAGTTACTGCTCCAGGGCCAGTTGTAACCAAGTCCTGGCTGTACCAGTAAAATGTCTCACCTTCCATTTGCACTGCAAAGGTATTAGTTTGTCGCTGTGCTTCCATACCCTGCATGGTTGGAACTACTGCTATGCCTAATAGTTGCATAAGATCTCTGCCCAAAAGCTTCACTGGGCATTTTGCAGAAACAACAATTTTGCTTTTCTGGGTTAATCCTGAAACAGGATCTGTTATTGTAATGTTATGGGAGAGAGGCTCCCGATACAGCTGTCCATTAGCTGCTTTTACTAGTATAAAGTCATGTGATTCTGAATTTTCTGGTAGTTTGCAGGGATGTACCAGGGTTCGTGATGCCCCTGAATCGCACAAAAATTTGACTTCCCTCCCTTCTACCAGGAGTGTCGCCTCTGGTTTTGTGTCAGCTAGATAGAGCTCTAAGCTCAGTAAGGCTAGGTCTAATATTTCGTTTTCTTGACTATCGGTAGCTTCCTGCACTTCCTCTATTATCACATTCTCTGCTCCTTCTATCACATTCTCTTTTGTCCTTTCTCTATTATTCCTATCTAGTGATTCCTGACTTTCATATAGTCAGTCCTCACCTTCATCGTTTTTGTCTTCCATTGCTGCCTTCTTATTTTTCTTGCAATCCATTGCCAAGTGTCCCTTTTTCCCGCATTTGAAGCACTCACCTCTTTTCTTTCTCCCTTCAAAGTCCTCTGATCGCTGATCAGATTGTTTGTTTCCCTGGGCATTCTTTTTGCCCTTTTGTCCGGACTGTACTAAATAAACTTCTCCATCTTCCACAGCAAATACTTGGGCTTTCTTTTTCTTTTTGTTATTAAAATGCCTTTCGGCATGTCTAGCATATTCAAGCAGTGATTGTAATCTGCTTGTACGATGGTCTACCATATGTTTAGTAATGAAACTACTTATGGGTGCAATACAGCCTTTCAAAAATGCATTCTTTAACTGCTGGTCATATGGGGAATCTTGTGTCTGGTCTTCAGGCACCTGCATTCCACAGTGATTGTTAAAACATTCTAATAATCTGGCAAAATATCTATCAACAGTTTCACCTTCTTGTTGGATGCATTGATTAATGCAAGTACAGTCTGCCCTAGGCCCCCATTTCTCAGAAATTCGGTCTGTCAGACCTTTCACTCTGTTATCTAGTTCTGCGCTGCTATGTGGGAGGGGCCTAAGTGTCCAATGTGCCAATCTGGACCTACTATTTGTTTGACTACTTTTTCTACTTCCTCTCCGTTTGAGTGATAACTTAATCTCATGCCCTGTAAGTCTTCTAAGAACTTTCTAAAATTAACTTTTGGATAGGGAATTCCCTCTGTGGCTTTCCGGATGTCTTCCGGTGTCCACGGTCTGCATACTAAGAGAGTTGGGTCCTGCCCTTCTTGTCCTGCCTGAGGATTTGGTACCTCTATGAGTGGGCATATCTCTTCTTCACTCATAGCTCGTGAATTTCCATTCATTTGATATAATTCAATATCCTCTTTTAAATTACGTGTTCGAGACTTAGTCTCGATAGGATCTCTAACAAACGGTAGAGGTTTTATAGGAATAACTGGATATCGTGGGGGTGGGCCAGTTTGTTCTTTTGCTTCATATTCCAGTAAGGAAACTGGTAAGGGAACCGGAACCGAAGGGGGTGGAGGGGCCGATGCTATAACTAAGTTATTATCCTCTTTGTCTAGAAACATTGCTTTTGAATTTTTATTCTTTTGTTCTCTTCGGTTTGCTTCCTCAATCCACCTATGTGCCTGAGGAACTCCTAATTTACGCTGTTTTTTAACCCAACTTTTAGAATCGGTTTTTAACTGTCTAATAAGTTTGATAAGCGAGGATCTTTCTAGTTTCCCATCAAATTCATATTTATTAACCCATTTAGTATAATATCTAACGTTGTCGGCGCGCTGTGATTGCATATATTTTGCATCTTCGGTTAACGGTGGGCTTTGGGGTCTTTTCGTTTTTGTGCACGTATTACCCATTTTGTACTAAGCTTTTAAATGTTACGTAACCCTTTTATTTTTAATGTGGTACCACCAAGTGTTTACAGTCCCTTCAGACTACCTGCCTACTTATTCTGTTTCCCTGATCTATAACAAGATAGCAATATTTCTGTCCCTGAATTTTAACAAAATTCTCACAGAACAAATACAATCAAGTCCCTGATCTAAAACAGAAATAAGGAGATTCACCGTACCTGAGCCTCAGCGATTGGTCACTCACTGTTCAAACGGAACCCGCCTTCAGTCGTAGATCAGAAAAGTGGCTGGCCTCTTTTGCACGACAATTCAGTCGGAGGTCTTTCAATGAAGAAGATCCGATGTGGTATCTTCCCTGCGCAGTTTCATGCCACCTGGCCCATCTGATCCCAGGCTAAACAAGGGTTCCCGGCTCCAAAGGACCAAAAAATGTCAAAGAAAAATACTTGAAAAGACCAAAAGCATAAGGTTCAGTTCAGGTATCTTTATTCTTGCGCAAGGAGACAAAAAATGCAGTTACAGAGTTTGTCTGACTAAATCAGGAAGTGTCACAATTATTATACCTTTCTTTCAAGACATTGCCCACTACGACTGACGTAGCAGATCACCAGTTCACAATTCTGTTACTTTACAGATGTTTCTCACATTTCTAGCTGACTCTTCAAAGTTTAAAAAAGATTTTTCAGTAAACAGGATGGCCTTGACGACCACCGGTCAATTATAACTTTCTTGCTATGTGATGTTACAAGTCTAGGTACTATGGCTAATTCAAGCACAATGCAAGTACAGATTTCTGAAGCAGTTCATTGTTTATAGTATCTAACTTTCTTGCAGCTTGTGTACTTTTTCAATAGCATGAACAGAGCTTATTGTCCATAATGAATGGATCTACAGAAATTATTATTATTATTCTCTATTTAATTTCCTGACCTAGCAGAAAATCACCTGCTTTCCAGTACATTTCCAAAGCATAAACATGTATTTTGCTGTGCTAGCAAACTAGGTCAGAGTGCATCTTGCAGTGTCAGAAAGCACAATTTCAGAAAAGCATGTTTTCAGTTTCAAATAGAACTAATGCTGCATATAGAATAAAAACGTGTTAATCTTCCCTTATTTAAAATAAGCATTGCACACATATGTTAATACATATTTTTCTAACAATAATAATGTATTTTTTGAGGATTTAGTTTTAAACCACGATTCTGGCAACAGTTATTTGTTTGGGGCAAGCCTTCCTGCAGGATGTTTAAGTCTTTTGGGGATTCAGTAACTGCACCTAGCTTACAGTCATCTGCAAACTTAGTCAGCTAGACCCCTTTAATATTGGCTTTAACTTCTGAGCAGTAAATGCCAAACAGGAGTGGTTCCAGCACCAAGCCCTGGGGGGACTCCACTGGTGACTGGTCTTTAGTGGAGGTAGGTTCCCCTGTTTTGATATCCATGTTTTACCTGTCTTGGCCAGTTGGCAATACAGCTGGTAACATAAGGGGCAATTCCTGGTGTATTAAGGTTTACTACTATGCCTGAGTGGGAGATAGTGTCAAAAGCCTTGGCCTGGTCGAGGTAGGTGGTGCATAACAATTTATTTTACCTTTATCCATTGCTTTTGTGATGTTTTCAAAAAAATCCAAGTTAAGTAGGCATGACCTGCCTTTGATATATCTGAACTGAGGTGGGTCTAGTGTTTGGTGGTTCCCTTTGATCTTATTGATTATTTCCAGGATAATTCTTTCCATGGCTTTGCACATGTGGCTAATCAGACTTATGGGCCAGTAATTGTCTGGGTCTGTGGAAAGTCCTCCCTTATTCAGGGGAATAACTGTTGCTGTTCTCTATTCATTTGGTACAAAACCCATGTGAAATCAAAGTTTGAACAGTGTTGTTAGAGTTGTGGCTAAATCTTGTTTCATGATGTTCAGTATGGATTCAGGGATGCTGTCAGGACCCAGCAATGCAATGTTTGTTGTTTTGATCGTGCTTTTAGGACTTGATCTTGTGTGATAGCTGTGTGGGGTTTGGTTTCAGGTATTTTCTGCAAGACGGGGGGAGTGGTACAGTTGTAGCTGAATTTATCATCCAGTAGGTTAGCTATATTTTCAGCTTTGGTGAAGGTAACGTCTTTCACAACCAGCTTAGAAAATTGTTACACCATGTTCCTGAGACTGTGAACATAACTAAAGAAGGCCTTGTGATTTTCTTTAGTTTGGGTGGCTGTTTTCGCTTTGGTGGATTTAATTAAGCACCTAAGTTGTTTAATTTAATGATGAGAACTCTATCGCTATGAGTACTGTTCTTCTTTATTTTGGGCAAAATTCTCTTCCTTTTTATTGTGTAGTTTGTTGAAATTATAGTACCACTGTGGGGGAGGGGGGTTGGGGTTTGTCCAGCCCTTGTTTATATGGGGAACAACTACATCAGTGCAGCTGTTTGCATGCTGGTACAGTTTGATAGTGTATGATTCCATGGATACAGCAGAGTTTTCTGGGTCTGATAGGGATTTGAAGCTTGTCTGTGAATCACTTAAGAGTAGATCAATTGTCTTAGAAAAAATTCTGAAGGAACTATGGGCAGAAGGGCCCTTTGGTTTCAATTGTATTTTGAAGGGAACTCCTTATGGTCAGACCTAACAAGGGAGCGATGATACACTAGGGATTCTGAAAGATGTCCCCATGTTAGTAAAGACATTCCTGTTGGGTATCTGACTATTTGTTCCAAGGTGTTTGTATTAACAAAGTCCAGGAACCTCTGTACTTGTGCACTTGTTGAGGTACAGGTTTCCCAGTCTATAGTTGGATAGTTAAAATCACCTAAGGAAATGGTACTGGGTTTAATATGGAGAGAGTGCAGTTCTTGTAGGCAGGTGGTGTGTTTTTTTTTTTGGGGGGGGGTCATAGAAGGAGTTCTGTAGCTGTCTAATATATGGTGGTGGACCTTTCTGATGCTGATTTGGACATGAAGAAGCTCTAGTTCATCATGCTGCACCTGCCAAATTCCAGTACAGGTCCTCAAATAGGTACATTTAAGGAGGGGATAGAAACCCACATCACTGTTGGCAAGCCCTAGTCCCATTAGGATGAAATCACAAAGCATTCTCACATCAACTATATAAAATAGCAGACAGTACTTATGGACTTTCTGGCTGTGGAAGCTCTTTTGAAACCTATAGCTCTCCTGGTGAGGTTGGGCGACCAGTTGGTGCTAGTGTCCCTGAATAATCATTATGATACACTAACCTCTTTGCTGGGAAGTGATAACAGTGTTGAAGTACTCCGCTGACCAGGACATGTTCATGGTGGTATTCCACACTTTACAAGTTTTATATATGTTAGCAGAAGCCTTGAAAGACAAAGCCACTACCCAACCAATCTTATGTACTTAAACTCCATAAGTTTATCTATTTTCAGTCAGATAGAAAGCATTTTTATCTAATTGTTTCCTGCAGAGGAGTGCATGCGTGTGAGAAGGGAGAAAAAGTGTCCATAAACTCCATAGACTGAGGAGAAACTTCCAGTGCATCTTCTGTCTTTCCTCTTATCTGTCAGCTGGCTGCATTCCTACACAGAAGTGTGCATCTTTATGTGACCCCCACCCATTTTGGCGCACAAGCGTGTGGTTCCAGGCTGTTTTAGTCTTGGCCAATCCCAGAATCGTTTAAGTCTAAGAACAAGGGGCTGCAGTGTTTTGACAAAATGACCACATTCACCTCTTTTTTGGTTGTTGGGATAGTAGCTATTGTTACAAGTACAGTTACAAGTAGAGTGTTTATGTTGGAAAAGCAGCATCTCCTTCCTTCACTTTCTTTTGAACTGCATATGTGCTTGGCCAGTGATGGGCAGCTTGTGTTTCTTGGGTTTTTCCGCAGTTTATTTTTTGGACATGTAATGCCAGCAGTTGTGTGCCTCCCACTCATGATGGGGAACGTTTATAATCTGTGTTGTATCATTCATTATTCTTTTCATCGTTTCTCCTACTTACATCTTGTGTGTGTATGTATTCTACATTTTTCTCATCATGGTATTTCCAAAAATTCCCTTTATCACACTTTTCTCGATGCACCCATATTTTTCTATCAGTTGTTGAAGCTAATTATCTCTGGAATCTGCACTAGATGGCACGTTTTTAAATCTCGTTTGTAATATGATAGTTGCAAAAGGCAAGTTGTAGGCTGTTTAATCATATCGAATACTCAAAAGTTAAATGAGATTAAAAGTACTGAGTGATGACAGGTGAGCCTTTTGTCTTCATAGCAACAGTATGAAAAGAACCATTTATTTTATTTTGTTTCAGTTAGCTAGTTCATTTCACATACAAACGTGTATTTTTAGAATGACCTACAGTAGAATATGTTAAAGTAATGTTAGAAGAGCCATTTTTTTCTTTTTCTGCATGTAAACCACACCCTGTACGGCCAGGCCACATCCTGTCATCTGTTACCGTAGCTTTGTATTTAAATGACGCTAACAACACAAGCTGATCGAAACTCCTCATTACTTTTCTCTGTTACAGCTTTAAAAAGAGGTTAGAAGCCCCTGAGCAGTAACAACATGTCCATGTGTGTCAGTGCTAAAAGCAAAATGCCATCTGCACTTGTATGGCTAATAGAAAAAGTAAAATGTTATGTATGTGTATGCAACATGTAAAACGTCAAGTCACTGCACACACAAATCTGTGTGCATATGTTTGTGCGTACATAATGTTAACGTTCGCATGGGAGTTGCATTCCTCTCTAACATCTGACTTCATGGAAGTATTTTGATTTGATCTTCTCTAGTGAATGTTGATTTTTTTTTTTTTGGATAATACAGCAACTATTTCTTGGGGGTGGGGGGGGGCATTTAACAATTGTGCAGGTGCGCTTGTACCTTAAAAGCTGAATACTGCCAAATGTAGCTTGATCCTAATTGATACCCAAAGCCAGCTTAGTGTTCCTTCTGTTACCTGTGCTGCTATTCCACAACACCATCGCTTTGTATGTTTCCACATTCTAGATTATTCTTAACACTTTCCCGGAGTATAACTTTTCTGCCATGTTTTATGGCATGTTCATTACCATTTGGTAAGCAAATCCTATCTCTTAACACTTTTACTAAAATTTTCAGCCATGGCCTACCTACTTCTCTGGGAAGTACAGTCTGAGCTTCCTGGGGCTGTGTTTGTGTACATGTGGTTTATGGTGTTTTCTTATGCCACGAGTTGCCTTTTGAAACATGTAAACATTAATTGTATTCTTACAGAGGTAACCTCAAAAAAAAAAAAACAGAAGTAGCCTCATAATGTAAAGAAAGTGGAAATCCAAAGAACAAAAATACTGTGTCCTCACCAGAAAACTCACTTTATTGAAGCTTTGTTTGAGCGCTTTCATCTTAAAATCCAAGACTTCTTTGTAAAGTGAGTCCTCTGTTGAGGACACTGCATGTTATTTGGTCTTTGAATTCTTACAAGAGTGTAATATGTAGAAGTGGACATAAAACTTTCCTAGTATCCCACTTCTTACCTTATACCAAAAATTCCTAATGTCTTTGTAGATGCACCATTGTGTTGGGTTGGCATTCAGTACTGATGTTCATCGTGTTACACTGCTGCAGTCATTAAACTTGGGTTATCCTGCCGTCAGGCGGTTCCCCAGTCGGCCTGAGTTCCAAAGTCTTGGCTCTGCGTCGGTTGCTGTCGCCTCTTCCCTGACGTCAGTGCGACAGGGGGATATAAGATGCAGCTGACGCCATTTTCTTCAGTCTTTCTTGCCGCGCGGTGCTCGAAGCAGAAGCAGTTCGCCAGTGCCGGTCAGCCGACTCCTGAGATTTTCAAAAAGCTAATACCCTGTTGGGGAAACTTTTTCTTGCCTCAGACCGATGTCAGTAAAAGTTAATAACTGTATTTCTTGTGGGAAGCAAATACCTCATAAGGATTTCCACTCCTATTGTATTCCATGCCTAGGCCCAGACCACGACGTCACTAGTTGTCAGTTTTGTGCTAGGTTTAACAAGCGCACTATTAAACGTCGGTTTGATTTTGCCCGACATTATTTTGGCAGAAAATTTAATTACACCATGCCGTCGGAACTTCCGACGACCGGAATTCATAAAAAGCACAAGGACAGGCATCCGAGGCCCAAAACTGACGACGAGGCCTCTTCTAGGCCGGTCGCCAGTTTTCAGCGAGGTGCCTACGCAGCCCCTGACGACCGCTTCCATAGAACCATAGACCACCTCCGACTCCCATGTGGAGCTGGCTGGGCCTTCGGACGCACTTGGTATTCAGATTACCGAACTTAATCCTACAGAGGGAACCGAAGTAGCTGAGCAATCCACAGCTTCAGAAGGTGTTTTCAGACCTACCCAGTTAACCATTAAACCCTCTGTTAAGTCTAAGCCTCCCTTAAAAGTAAAGAAACTGACATAGCAATCTCCAGGGCAGGTTTCCATGCCTAAGAAACAAATGCTAAAAATGGCCGAAGACCTAATCACCCTGATCAGAGGGTCCCATCCCCCTCCTGATAAAAGGCCCAGACAAGATGCAGACTATAAATCTTCCGACCAGGTGTCCATTTCCTCTGACTCATCCTCAGACCTAGGATATTCCTTACCCCCTTATGAGGATTCTGATGCTGAAGAATCAAGTCCATCAGCCTCTCTGCCAGAGAACTACTCCTTTGGGGAGACCTTACATACCATGAGGGAGCATTTCCACTGGGAAGGCCAGGATTACTCAGAATCCAAGAAAAGGCTCAGAGACTTCCTTTTATTGCCTCAACACAGACCCCGTGCTGTTCCGCCAGTATTAGATATTGTGGATGATGTGTATACTGAATCCAGCTTAAACCCTGACTCCTTACCACCAGCCCCAGTTAAGCCATATAGATATTATAGAGTCCCTGACTCTCACAAATTCCTGTACAAAAGCCCTGTTGCTGACCCTGAAACTATTTCTCAGGGACCCAAAGGGATTAAGGCCTCATCAGCTAAAAACTCAGTCCCCTCTGACAGAGATTCCAGAGCATTAGACAAATGGGGAAAGAAAGTTTATACATCTACAACTTTAGGAATGAGAGCCTTGAATTGCCAGTTTCACATGATAAAATATCAGCAATTTTTAATGTCTCAGTTGAAACAAAAGATGCTTCCAGATTCAGATCCTCCTAATTTGAAAGAAATGCAGGATTTATTGCATGCTGCTGAACAAGTGGGAAAACATACTTTGCATTGTGGTTTTGATTCCTTAGAGGCCTCCTGTAGAGCAGCAGTTACAGGCTCTGTCATTAGAAGGCATGCTTGGTTAAAAGAACATACGCTACCAGATCATGTTAAGGTCAAATTATTGGATGCGCCTTTGCAGTGGGATGTGTTGTTTGGAGTTAAGGCAGAGGAGGTATTAAAAAAGATGTAGGATAAGGCAAAATCTATGCAAACGGTCAAAGATTTCTTACAGGTTCAACCTCGTTTTAGCAGAAATTGGCCAACAAAAAATTGGTCCTTTCCAGTCACAGACAGACCTCAAAGGGGCAGATATAGACGTCCAAGAGGTAGAGGTCAGACACAAGGCCCTTACAGACCTCGACAATGGGGTACATCAGGCCAGAAAGAAGGGGAAGACAGGCCTCAGCCTTATAAAAAACAGTCTCAATGACTTTCCACTACAGCTGCCAAACAGCTCTCTCTTGGCAGGCCCCTTAGGAGGAAAACTGGCTCGTTTCTATCACAATTGGCATTGAATCACCAAAGACAAATGGGTTCTCAACATCATATCTCAAGGTTACAGGTTCCACTTTCACACTCTGCCAAGGTTAAAAGGAATGCCAAATCTGCCACCAAATCAATGGGCAGAGGCTCAAAAACAAATTACAGCACTCATGGACATGAGAGCTATTCAAAAGGTACCACCACAAGAGCAAGGACAAGGATTTTACTCAAGACTCTTTCTGATTCCCAGAAAGGACAAAGCCTGGAGACCCCATTCTGGACCTTTCTTCTCTGAACACTTACCTGGATGTTCCAAAATTCAAAATGTTGACACTACAGCAGCTTCTTCCCATGCTGGGCAAGAAAGCTTGGCTCATGACTTTGGACCTCAAAGAGGCATACCTGCATGTCCCTATCAGACAAAACTGCAGAAGATACCTCAGATTTCTAGCTGGTTCAATGCACTATCAATTCTCTGCACTGCCCTTTGGCTTATCTACTGCTCCCAGGGTCTTCACAAAGTGCCTGGCACCAGTAATTGCATTTTGCAGGCAAAAAGGAATTCAAATTTACCCATACCTGGACGACTGCTTGATTCAAGCAGAGAACAAGGACGTTCTTCTAAAGCATCTGGCATATGTAAAAATGTTGTTAAGTTGCCTGGGGTACACAGTAAACGAAAAGAAATCAAAACTAGTGCCCTCACAACAGATAATATTCCTGGGTGCCAGCTTAAACACAACGGCCCAGATGGCTTATCTCATGCCAGACAAGCAAGGACAACTGACTCAGTATTTTCATTTAATGGCAACAAAGACCCAACTCCCTGCAAGAAAAATTCTGCAGGCCTTGGGCTACATGGCATCTTGCATACTACTAATTCCATATGCCAGACTGCATATGAGGAAACTACAATGGTACCTAAAGAGTGTATGATCTCAACACTGTCAAAGTTTGGAAACAGTTATACCACTAATTCCTTGCCTTCAACAGGAGTTTCGATGGTGGGCTCAAGCTTGTCACCTCAACAAGGGACAGCCTTTTACTCAACCCACAGCCAGGCAGACACTGACAACAGATGCATTGGATTACTTCTGGGGAGCACACATGGCAGGAAAATGTATTCAGGGCGAGTGGCCCACAGAACAAAGACATCTCCACATCAATCAAAAAGAGATGCTAGCTGTACAAAATGCAATTATATCTTTCAAGGACCTGCTGCATCCAGGACAACTACTACTAAAGACAGACAACACCACAGTTATGTGGTACATAAACAAGTAAGGGGGCACACACTCCTACCCCCTCTGCAGACAAGCCATGACCTTGTGGAACACAGCTTTAAACTACCAAGTTCATCTGCAGGCACAATTCCTGCCAGGAGAGAAAACACACTGGCAGATGACCTAAGCAGAAACATCATGGATCCCCACGAATGGGAATTGAGTCCACAAATATACAGAATGATAACACAAAAATGGGGGAGACCAGACATAGATCTGTTTGCATCCCCAACGAACTGCCAATTACAGAAATTCTGCACATGGAGCTACCATCCACAAGCATGGAAAGTGGATGCCCTCTCATTCAGCTGGAAAAAACTACAAGTCTACGCTTTCCCTCCTTTACCTCTCCTTCCAAAGGTACTCATAAAAGCCAGGCAGGAAGAGCCAAAGATGATCCTAATTGCACCAGACTGGCCACGCCAGCACTGGTACCCAATCTTAAAGAACTTAGCACAAGAACCACCCTGGATTTTGCCTCAAATACCACAGCTGTTGACACAACACAACAATCAGATACTTCACAGCCAGCTAAAGACCTTAAATCTAGCTGCATGGAAAATTCCTTAGCCAAGCAAGCATTGCCTCTTTCCAAAGCTGTTATGGATGTCATTCTGGAGGCCAGAAGGCCTAGCACCAGGAAAGCCTACTCATATAAATGGAAGAGATTCTGTGCCTGGAACCAAGCACACAGCCTTGACCCTCTTGTCCCAAACATTCCTCAGATACTTCAATACTTAACTGAGATGCTGGACAAGGGCCTCTCCTTCTCATCCATCAAGATCCATGCCTCAGCCATTTCTGCTCATTACAACACGGATCCACCAATTTTTTCTAATCCTTTGCTCAAACAGTACCTCAGAGGGGCTAAAAACATGACACCGCCCCGTAGAGCACCTACACCAACTTGGGACCTCAACTTTGTTTTGGAAAAATTAACTTTACCTCCTTTTGAGCCAGCTAACACAGCAGAATTAAAATACATCTCTTGGAAGACTGCTGTGCTACTGGCAATAACATCAGCAAGAAGAGTTTCAGAATTACAGGCACCAATGGCAGTGGAACCTTTCCTCATCTTCCACCAGGACAGGGTGTCCTTAAGAACTAACCCTATGTTTGTGCCAAAGGTGGTATCAAGTGTGGCTCTAAACCAAACTATTCACTTGCCAACTTTTTATCCAAAACCACAGAACAAAGGGGAGAGACTACTACATTATTTGGACATTCACAGGCAGTTGCGCTTCTACTTGGACAAAACCAAAGCTTTCAGAAAAATCTGAGCAATTATTGGTAGCATACACTGCAGGAGCACAGGGAAAAGCCATTTCAAAGCAAACTATTTCAAAATGGATAGCTCACTGTATACATTTTTGCTATACCCACTATGGGAAACCTGTACCTAGCAGCATTAGATCTCACTCCACCAGGGCAGCAGCCACTTCAACTGCCTACCTCAGAGGAGTGCCTACCAAGGATATTTTAGAAGCAGCAACATGGAGTTCTGTGCATACCTTCACCAAACATTACCATTTGCCTTTATATTCCAAATCCAGAGCTGGCTTTGCTACTGCTGTGCTGCAGGGCCTTATAGCCACCCCTGATGCCTTATAGATCCATCCTCCCTACCTCATCTTTGGGATTCCACCCAAGTGTTATAGCCACCCCTAATGCCTTATAGATCCATCCTCCCTACCTCAGCTTTGGGATTCCACCCAAGTGTAATGACTGCAGCAGTCTTACACGATGAACATAGTACAGTTTTGTACCTACCATAAATGTAGATGTTCGAGTGTAAACACTGCTGCAGTCCAGGTTACCCTCCCTCCTTCCCCTCTTTTTTTCTGGCACATACCTAGGTCATCCACCCTTATTACCTAAGGGGAGTATTTGCTGGTAATTAAAAATGGTTGTGTGCTTTTCTTTTATATATTTTGCTAGCAATTTGAAAGGCCTACCTATTTGGGGGCACCTGACATCTGGGGCAAGAAAAACTGAAGAAAATGGCGTCGGCTGCAACTTATATCCCCCTGTCGCACTGACGTCAGGGAAGAGGTGACAGCAACCGACGCCGGACCAAGAATTTGGAGCTCAGGCCGACTGGGGAACTGCCTGATGGCAGGATAACCCAAGTGTAATGACTGCAGCACTGTTTACACTCGAACATCTACATTTATGGTAGGTACAAAACTGTACTTTTTATTGTACTGCCTTATTAACTTCAGATCATATATGAGATTCCACAGACAACCATCCCTTTTCTTTTTAATGTTGTGTCGTATTCCTATCTTATCCTCTAGCTTTTACTCTCCACGTGTATTTTTGGCGTTATGTTTTCCCTGTCATTCCCTTGCATTTTACAAATCCCTTTGGATCCCACCCCCCCCAACACCACCCTGATGTGGAAGTTTTATACCATATGCAAGGACGCATACTATTCTTTGCTACGTGCATAAGGCTTACTTCCAGCCCATGTGTTTGGCAGTACTCACTGACCTCTCAGCCAGCAGTGATCATCATCACTCTGGCTGATATTTTTATATTCTTTACATAAACATAAACTGTCTCCATGTAGGTCAAGTTTCTTAATTGCCTCACTGTTTAGAGAGCATCAAATGTGACTCTAAAATCCAAGTTGTTTGCATCCCTGTTTGCCTGATATTTGTCTCTTGTTACTCAGGCAAATAAATAAACAGAGTCTGTTATGGCATTAGTGCTGGGACTGTTTTGTTAGTAGTCATACCTCTCGTTTGCTCAGAGTACTTTGCATTGATGTACTCCGTAAAGTATTCATTATGTTTGCCACACTGTAACACTACATTTCTGTGTGATACCACAGCTTAAGGATGCTTAAGTAGGCAGCAGACCTCCACTCCTTCCCTGCCGTACAATATTCTTGATCATTCTGTGTTTTACAGGCTAGGTTCTCACTGTCACAATAAGAATCCATCAAACAACTAGAAAATCCTGATATTAACAGAGTACTTTGAGCCTCAGCATAAAAAAATTCTTACTACAATTTATAGAAACAGATTGATCCCCCTGAAACTTGAAATAACCAAGGTATGGCTTACTACTTTATTCTTTTACTACTGATTTGTAATCAACCATACATAATTGTTGACTAATATGTTATACCGTTAGCCTGATCCCACACAAAATTAGATTAAACAGTTAATTTTTTAAGTGCGCACCATTTTCAGATTTGGTTGGGCCTCCCCTTTGCCTCCTCAGTCAGGTTGGCCTCATTATTTTAGAATGTTCTACTCCTTTTTAGACCGAGTGTCCAAAATGAAAAATGAACAAAATACAGAAATAAGGCAAAGTTCTCTGGTCACCATAGTGAGTGAGTGTGTTTTTGTGTGAGTGTGTGTGTGTGTGTGTGTGTGTAGGATTATGGTACTTAGACCTGCAGCTCTGCACAAAAATTGTAAAAGATTTTTTGTCACTAATTGAAAGCTAACATGGCCATTAATGTAATGTGGATGATTTCATTCTTGTCTTTTTTGTAGGCCTTGTGGAAGCCTTTTCAGAATCAAGACAGTGAGAGGTCTAATGTATGTGAATTCTGCCATGCCGTCTTCCCACCATTCTCCATATCCTCAGACGAGTTTTTTCGCCATCTTTTTTTACATTTAGAAAACCCGTCTAAGAATGGGTTGTGACGCATTTGATAGTAAGTAAAACTGTGTTTGTGCTGTTTATAAACTGTTGGACTAGTCATAGTAAAAGGATGGAATAAAATCTTTTGGATCAAGTTTTGCATGGTGAAATATAACCAGTGAGAAAAGAGATGTTCATTTCCCTCCCTTAGAATGGTTGATTGATTAATTGATTGATTGATTGATTGGGCTTGTTTTTATTATTTTGTGTAGGCAGACATCAGAAAAAATGTGCTGATAGCAAAATTGTTCAGATTTTGAAATGAAGAAAAAGACTGCAGTGTTACAACTTTATGGCTGAGAGCAGTAGCAGCAAACAGCAGCATATAATTCAGATGGACTAAACTAGCCATTCGTACATTTTGCAGTTGGTCATTTAAGCTGCAAGCTGTATAGAGTGCTGGATGTTTAATTATATGCAGCAACAGTCACCAGGTCATCATGTGGGATCCCAAAACGTTTCTAGGCAGGCTGAGATGTATAATCCACTGAGCATGCTCTGACTCTGACATAGGCATCTACTAGGAGGCCCAGAATTGATTCTCCTCCTGTGGAAGGAAGTTAGTCAGAAGACATTGTTATTCAGTGCCCAGATTGCCTCAACTAACTCTTCTCATCATAGAGGATGAATAGCTTTACTCGGAGGTCCTTCCAGACTGACATGCTTCTCACACTGTCACAGAAAGTGAACATAGCCACTATGGGAAAGAACCTAATTTCTGGCACTTGTATCTGTGATGATTTCCATTTTGCCACTGTTGTGAGCTCATCACTATAGTGGAGTATGGATGCATCTATTGACTCAGTTCTTGCTTTACCATTATTGGCGTGTACAGTACCTGCACTAATCTTCTGGTTAGTCTCTCATCGCCCCCCTACACACACACACACACACACACACACATGAACAAGACCCTTGTCTTTGAAACCACTTATCCAAATCCATGTGGCTTGAAGTTTTGGCATGGAAATCCATGAGATGCAAAATGCCTCTGTGTCAAAGCATGGGTTCTTTCATTCTGTTTGGAAATGAAGTGTGTTATTAGTGAATAGCACAGTTCATGCTTACTGACTTTCCCATGGCTATATGACTGGGGATTAGCATTCATAAGTAAATGGGAGGGTGGCATAGTCCCCCCCCGACACACACACACACAAAACACTGGTTTAAGTATCTTTTGTTTTGGTTTTCCGCATAATTTATATTATTCAAGTGTTTTGTCATCTGCTGTGATTTCATTTTGACAGGGTTTCATATGTCATAGAGTTTGCTGCCTTTGTATTATGTCATAGGGATTCAATGGTTTGGTCATCAGTTTGTTGACATGAATCTCCCCTTATACTAAGATCCCTCTATTTCAAGTAACTGCTCCACCACCCTATGCAGAGAGTGGCCCATTCTTTTTCTGGGCAGAAGCATAATCTGTAATTCAGAATTATTAATTTCCATCCTGTCTGTTGCAAGTAGTGAACCATTACAGTACATGCTTGTGATCATACTTACTTGGAGCCAAGAGTACAGTGTCTTCAGAAGACAACAGATATGCAACATTTATATCCCTAAATTGAATGCTTTCTGGCTTTCTTATGCTGTGATATCCTCTCTGTGTGAATCAAAACAGGAGAAAATAAAATACACCCATGGCAGAGTTTTATACCCATGTTAAATGTATTTGATTTAATGCTGAGACTGCAGAATGCAATGGTTGCTCTTTAAGCAGCTGTCATGGGCCTCCATACTGTTCTAGCATCTCCCACAACACATTTCAGTGTGCACAGTCGTAGATGCTCTTGTGTCCACAAAATGTATTTAGAAAGTATTTGCAGATTCCTGTGATCCTTTTGGTGTCTGTACAAAGACAAATAAATACCCAGTGCTTCTCCTAAATCACCATTACAGCTGAAGTCTCCTTTCCTACCCCTAGGACCAGGCATTCCCAAGGAGTTTGAGGAGTGTGATCCCACTATAATGTGAACACAACAACCTGTCCCTATTCATGAAAATGGCATCGCCATGCCAGTTCTACCTGTCCTTCTTCATGAAAATTGCATCCGCATCCCAGTTTGCCATTCCAGGACTACTGTCTTCACCTTCCATGCAGCTTTGATAAGGGACATTAGCCATCTCACTTGAGCAATGTCTAGTGTTTTAACATTTCTAATTTCTAGAGAGATCTTATCAATTCCTGCAGCCTTGCCACAGTCGAACTGCTGAATCACTGCAGTGAGCTTAGCTGTAGAAAATGATTCAGTCCGACCAGCTGCTTCTGGCAATGCTTCTTAAGGGAATGTCCATAGGATTCAGGACTCCACAAATCTGACTCAAGTAAAGTTAAGCATTTCTTCTCCTTTGCTGGAAATAACTTGGACAGTGTCTTATCTCCCCCTCCAGAAACGCAGGTTTTTTTTTTCAGAGCCTATATACGGCCATCAGAAGATTTTCTTCATAGCCTCATGAATTCCTGTCACACCTGTTCTTTCCGTATCTCGCTTTCATTCCATCAGCTCATACAGATTCTGCTTACTAATGCCCCATGAATGGGATCCTTTTGTTGTTTATCTGGTGTCCCTAGAGGTGATAATGCTCAGATGTGATGTGGAAGAATATGATGGAACCTCCCCATGTTTGTGCAACACAACTGGGTAGTTTATGTACATTGGTCATTGTTTAGGCTAAACAGTGCTATTGGTAGTGACATCACAGTACTGAATCAATGACCCTGTCGTTCTGGCACATCACCTTCGGAGTCCAGAATCATAATATGTAGCTATGGAGAGCTACAAGCCCCATCTGGAATTCTTTAGTTTGGACTACCTCACTAGTCTGCTGTGAAAGATATGACCTGTAGGCTTTTGCCACCTAAGTCATCTGATGCAGTAATGCTAACTGCGGTAATATCTGCTGTACCAGAGATGCAGTCAGAAGAGATCTGCAATAAAATATGAGGGAACATGATAGTTACCGTACCTGCATCATGAACACCAGAAGAAATGAAAAAGTGAAAGTTTGGTATAGAATGGAGTGTTTTTAGTGTTTAGCTTTTCACGTTTCCTTAATGTCACTTTTTATCTTTTGCTTAGTGTGAGAGCCTCTGATAAGTCTATTTTGTATTCATCAGTTGCATGTCCCACGAGACATTTCAGGGTGCACAGTTATGTACTCTCTTTGTGTCCATTTCTTATTGGTTTGATGCTTCTCTTTGCTGTAGGTATCGGTTTAGGGAAGCACTATATATATATATATATATATATATATATATATATATATATATATATATATATATATATAAACTGTGTTCTTAAGTTATACCTTTGCAGTAAAACGTTGCTCAGCACATCTGAAGGACAGTGCAGTAAACTAAACCTGTTGCATCCAGACTAAAAATTATTACATTCATTTTTTTTCTGTGACTCTGTTCTGTTCAGTCATTTTTACTAAGTCTGTTTTCATGCCTGACACCATCAGCCCCCACTCTGTACTGGTGTATTTTCCCATTCATTCTCATTTCACCCTTTGAGATTGGTATCCCATTCTTCAGTGGAAATTCGCCTTAATGTTTGCAGTAACCCTGATGGGTTACTGAGTAAGAGCCAACTATAGTTTTGAGGCTACGATCTTGGTAGCCAAGGAGCAGCTAATTTTGTACTTCCATAACACCCCATCCCCTTGTTCCTGTCATATGCACCATCAGAGTGTGACACACACACAGTATGAGCCCAGTAGAATGTGTATACCACCAAGTGTGTACCCAGATCCAGCTGTGTAATGCAGATCGTGATTGTATTATCCATAACGCTGCTGCGCCATCCCCTGCCTTCAGTAGAGCAAATCATCCCTCAAGAAGGGTAAAGCAGCATAGACTGCTGACTGCCACCACCCATCATCAGCTCTTCCACTCCCCAGGCCATTACCAGAATTCAGATCTGCCAGTTTGCAGCTGTAATGACCAGAAGGCTGGAGGGCAACATGATCTGTCTCACTGGACCAAGATTTAAATACTGCAGCACTCACAAATGAGCAGAGAAATGAAATATCTTCAAAAACACAACTAAATTAATCTGTATTTCAAGAAACACAGTTTAGCTCAACAGACAAAGTAGAAATGAACACAATACGGACACACGCATAAAAAATCCTTTAAGTGCAGTGAAAAATGTTGGACTGCCCTTATTTCCATTGTTTTCTTTTAAATATAGTTGTCGTCATGTCTCCTCCTTGCCACTCACTACTTAAGTACCTTTTGTTACTGCAAGGTAACTTGACAGAATGTTGGAAATAATGGGTGCAATCATTTAATTTATCTTGTGTCGCTTCAGGTTTAGCATTAAAAAACTAATGAGGTTCAAATTGCAACTTTCTTACTAAAAACAGCAACCTTATTTGGTTGTCATTAAGGACAAATTCCATCAGTATCATGTGCCTTAAACAGAGCATACCATATACTCACCACTTAGTTTTCACTAGAAACCAGGCTTCATTGGAATCTTTTGATGTGACTGAATAAAGGCACAGAGTTAAAGGCTCTTAGTCTGGTCGGTAAGCCACGGTGGTACAGTGGTAGCGTTGTTGCCTTACAGCAAGAGGTTCTCCTGTTCGATTCTCGGCTGGAGTGCCTTTTGTGTGGAGTCTGCATGTCCTCCCCACGGTCGAGTGGCCTCTGAAAGACATGCGTGAATGGGCGTGCCTTCGCTGAAAGTTGGGTGTTGGGCTGGCAACTCTGCACCATAAAAATCGACTGCCAGTCATTAGCGGACCGGAGTTCCACTGTGGTGACCCCTAACTGGTAAAAGCAGAAAAGACAAACAAAAAGACTGGTGAGTTACATGATTCACTGCCAAGAACTAGAACTGCCATCAACATTAAAGTAAAAAGCAAACTTTAATCACAATTTGAAATTAATGAAAAAAGTTGTGAATTTCTGTTGAATAGCAGATTTAACTAAAACTTAGATGAGAGCTTGCTGAAGACATAGACATATGCAAAATTAAGGTAAACGTTATTGATACTAGACAGAGTAATACTGTCAAGGCAGAGTACACTGTGAGAAATGTTTCAGTCTGATACCAAAGAAAGTTAATGCTGTGAGCATATCTCGTCACCCAGTTAAAAAAAGTAAAGCATTCAGCTCAGCAACTACTATTTTGTTTAAAATGTGGCTGTCAGCACAAGAAGAATCCCCAAGCTCAGCATCCTGCTAAGCAACAGTCTAGCAAAATTCCAAGCTCCCCAGACCCTGTGAATATAGTTGCCTATGTGGAATTATTTACAGAAACCCTGTACAATCGCATAAATAGCTGCAGAGAGACCGCTGTACATACCGGAAATAAACATAGTACATCCTCCAAAAACAAGCCATCCTGGTGGAATTCAAGTATAAAGCAGTTGTATAACAAAAGAAAGAAAATCTTGTCCAAAAACAGGAAGGGCATTGTTCAGTAAGGTAAAATTTCCTTTATTTATCTGAACATAACTGAATGGTTATCAGCTTGGGAGGCTATTTTTTATCTCAAATTTGGCTGGTGCCAGAGCAATGGATTAAAATGCAATGCAAAAAAAATGGATTAAAATGCAATGCAAAAAAAAATGGATAACAATACCCTTTGGAAAGATGGACACCACTAGAAATTGCTACATTGGTAATACATCCCTAAAAGTAAACCGAGTGAGTGGTCAAGGATCTGGGAAAGCATGTTGACAGTAACCTGATCTTTTACCACCATGTATGTATGGTGAGAAAGTCATTCTGTGTTGCGCAATTTATAAGGTAGGGCATGGCATCTTAGGTCCACCAAAGCCAAATTTGAGATAAAAATAGCCTCCCAAGCTGATAACCATTCAGTTATGTCTGCAGCCTTAAAGGCAACACCCAACAATATGCTGAACTAATGGTGAATGGAACCACACATACGGAGTCAGAGGATGTAGCAAATCTACTGGCCGATAAATTTAGCTCCAGTTTTGCCTCTCCCATCACCCCTAGTAACCCCCCAGGAAATACCTTCCATCCTTTCCCAACAGCTATCAGTAGGAAAGATGGCCTCACTGCACTATCTAAACAGACCTGAGGAAGTACAGCCCCATAAATCTAACTAGTCTTATATGCATTGCCATGGAAAGTATTATCTCGGATCTGATAAGCAACGGCATTGGAAGGTTTACTATCAAAATACTGAAAATCTCCTCATCAAGTCATTACTTACCCAAACCAAATGAGCAAAAATAACATCCAGCAAGTTCCGACACCATCAAACGCAGTAATGTCGATTTCATCATTATCGACATTACCCAACTTACCTTGATGCCCGGAGATGTCTTACACACGTTTTGCAGGGGGCATGCCCCCCTTGCTCCCCCCCACACTCCCTGCTAATTATATATTCCAACTCTGAGATCGCACTACAGTGAGGAAAAGGGTAATTTTCCCATTTCCCACTGTAATGTGATCCACTGTAAACAGTAATGCTCACAACAATGAGTGCAAGTTGCATCTCAACGTTCCAGAGGTGATATGATTTCAAGTCGGGATTCATCAAATTTTGCACCTTTACCCTCAACGATCTGAACAACAGTAAATTGCCTTTCAAACTTTTGATAGTAAACCACATTGGATACCTACAGACACTGGACCCTGCCCATTTTGGTTTTGTCAAATGCAAGGTCATGCCTACTTAACCAGGTGAACACCTTAGAGAAGGTCACTAAAGTCATGGACTAGGGCAAAACAGTGCACACTGCCTACCTTTATCCAACCAAGGCATTTGATACTTGGGCATTGTAGATACATTTTCAAAATTAGACATAAACCCATATGTATCACCAGATGGCTAGCCAGCTGCCTCACTGATGGGATGCAACAAGTTAAAATAGGATAATCCTCCTCAGAGGCCAGTCACTAGCAGAGTCCCACAGGAATCAGTGCTTAGCCTTTTCTATTTGGCATCTAATCCCAGAAAGTCAAGGCAAACACCATGGGCCTCAAGCTGACAAAGTCTGCAGATGATTGCAAAATAGATATTGTCATTGAATCCCCTAAAAGCACAGATAGCTTTTAAGAGGGCCTTACATAGACAAAGAACTGGTGCCAGAGCAATGGATTAAAATGCAATGCAAAAAAAATGGATTAAAATGCAATGCAAAAAAAATGGATAACAATACCCTTTGGAAAGATGGACACCACTAGAAATTGCTACATTGGTAATACATCCCTAAAAGTAAACCGAGTGAGTGGTCAAGGATCTGGGAAAGCATGTTGACAGTAACCTGATCTTTTACCACCATGTATGTATGGTGAGAAAGTCATTCTGTGTTGCGCAATTTATAAGGTAGGGCATGGCATCTTAGGTCCAGGGATGTCATTGTTCCACTGTGCAGATCAGACCGGTCATCTAGTACAGCACACCCTTTGACATGTGTCAGATCAGGCACTTGCAACAACTTGAGAGACCACAGAAGTTTCCTACAAAAAGAATACAGGAAGTAAAGAACACGTTTTATGCAGACTGTGTCAAAGCTCTGTCACTCCTACAGACTGCTGAGCAGTGATCTGTGTTTCACTTAGAAGGCATCCTCTGATCCCACACAGAAAGATCTAATGCACATCTGCAAACTGATTAGCATCACAAATACCCAATATAAAGACCTAAACTTTGTCTGAGGTATAAATAGGATATGTTGGAGGGACAGGTATGTATCTCAAAGATTAACCCTTCTCTGGAGCAGACTTCCTATCTATGAAGTGAAGCTCATGCCTAACTCTGTTCAAAAGTAACTTAGATCAATGGATGGGAAGTCACAAATTTACCCCTAGTTTGGCACATATTTCCCTAATGAGACAAGGGCAGCCCGTGATCATCTGATTTGTCTAAGCCTGTATAATAACCATAAAATTCCTTGGGGTATTGACACGTTAGCAATATTTTGGTTAATTTGGAGTAAGCTTGTCTACACTTAAAATGTTTTTTTTGCCTGATAGCCTTGCAACCTCATATGAAACTGTGAACAGTGATCTAATGCACATCTGCAAACTGATTAGCATCACAAATACCCAATCTAAAGACCTAAACTTTGTCTGAGGTATAAATAGGATATGTTGGAGGGACAGGTATGTATCTCAAAGATTAACCCTTCTCTGGAGCAGACTTCCCATCTATGAAGTGAAGCTCATGCCTAACTCTGTTCAAAAGTAACTTAGATCAATGGATGGGAAGTCACAAATTTACCCCTAGTTTGGCACATATTTCCCTGATGAGACAAGGGCAGCCCGTGATCATCTGATTTGTCTAAGCCTGTATAATAACCATAAAATTCCTTGGGGTATTGACACGTTAGCAATATTTTGGTTAATTTGGAGTAAGCTTGTCTACACTTAAAATGTTTTTTTTGCCTGATAGCCTTGCAACCTCATATGAAACTGTGAACAGTGATCTTTTCAAACATCTAAGGTTATGGTCAGTTCACTTACACAACTCTAATTTACAGCATTTACCAGGTAACAGAAAAATGGACTCCAGGTTCAGTCATGGGAGTTCTGCAAGGGGATAACCTATTGGGACATTTATTTTTTAGTTTTTTTTTATTTAGGAGTAGACAAACTAATAAACCACAGTATTGCTGTTCATAAAAATAAAATTATGCTCAAGCAAAACAGTTTGAACTTTAATATGATAAGTGCTATCATCTGATTTTTACCATATTAAAGGCCAGATTGTTTTATACAAGCACACATTTGCTATATATATATATTTTTATGAACAGTAATATTGTAGCTGTGCAGCTACTACTGCTGGGACACCATTGCTAGATGGTACCCTTATCTGCTCATTTCTGAAGCTGAGTATCCATTACATTTTTAAATAACGCTGCTGATCTAAGTAACATTCTAGGTTCTGCACTGTTTTAGCAAGAATATTTGTTGTTTTAGTAATCCCAACACTTCTTTTTTTATTGCATTATTCTGTACGTTACATTGTATCTTCCTATACTGGAATGGCCTGTTCTGTCTCTTACTCTTCAGACAGACATCTAGAGTTAAGTGAATGGATAAAGGGGTGGTAATCAAAGTGAGATGTTTAAATTATCCTATCAGTGCACTGGGCAGATTCTCATTTATGATACCAGTGATCAGGAATGAATCAAGGCACTGGAGGGGTCAGCCAGAGGGGAAAGGTAGTTGAGTATACACTGGCAGCATTTATGGGTGGGTGTCTTCAGAGTACTTCTTTGGCCTTGATGGGCACTAAATCACACTGTCACTGTTTTAAATGCCGTGTGAAAATTGTTGTCATGGAAGAAAAGCAGGTACTAACACTTCCACATTTTTCTCCTCACTTTAAGGAGAAAAGAAAAAAATCAGAAAATCACTGCATTAAATCAGTAACCGAATCTGCATTGCAGCCCTCACTGGTCTCTACACAGTGGCTGTCACTAAACCTCCCTCCGCTAGCTTTGCAGCCCTCACTGGTCTCTGCACAGTGGTTGTTACTACACCTCCTCCGCTAGGTTTTGCAGCCCTCACTGGTCTCTGCACAGTGGCTGTTACTACACCTCTCTCCACTAGCTGTTTTTTCACGTCAGGATCACATAACTCAAGCAGCTGGTGCCAGGCTTATTGGAATTTGTGTCTCAGCTGTGACAGTGACTGAAATCTGCAGAAAGCAGTAGCCACATGATTAGAAGAGGCAGTGTCCAAGAAGCATGAGGAATTAAAAAATATATAAGTTAATTCTTTTCCTCTGTCTGTATTTTATTGGATCCCTATGTTATAGCTAGGTAGCACAGAGCAAAAACATACTGTCACAATACTAAAGACCTACCACACCCCCAAACTTAAATATACCAACTCTGAGATCACTGTAACTCAGAAAAGGGAATATTTATTTATTTTATTTATTTATTTAACATTTGTTGACCGGGAAAGTCCGACTAGGTTCCACAGAGCCTGTTTTCAGCGGAGGCCCGGGGAGAAATGCTCCAGATGCATGTCTTTGGAATGTGGGAGGAAACCGGAGTACCCGGAGGAAACCCACGCGAGCACAGGGAGAACATGCAAACTCCACACAGAAGGCACCCCAGCTGAGAATCGAACCGGAGAACCTCTTGCTGTGAGGCAACAACGTTAACTGCTGCACCACTGTGCCGCCCAATATTCTGAGAAATGGTATCTCAGACATGGTATATGTAAGTCTGTTCTTCTGCCCATTCAGTCTCCTTATTTCAGGACTCACTGTAGTGGGTCCCGAGATTTCAAATGGTTACCTGTATAAGTTAGGGGAGGTAGAGGGACCCCAGACACATTGAGGGGATGTGGGAGAGGGCAAAATAAGCTTGAAAACATGTTTGCTGAAAGTGGTTTTCACTGATATATGTTTGCATTTGCCCGTCCAAGAATAATCTTTTGAAAAATCACAAATCTCTGCTTTGCTGTGCAAAATAAAATGCCTACTTGATTACGATTTCAAAGGAAATTATTAAAAAGGTAGATAAGTCCATCATTCCAGATTGTTGCCATGTCATCCATTGTTTAAAAAAGGCAATGAAACTAAATTACAAAATATTCCATGTGCATGCATCTCACAGAATATTGCAGTTTTATGACACAAAAGGGACCCGCTAGTGTTCCTGTTATTCTTCATTTACATGTACTGATGGTCAGTGTTTCCTAGTTAATAATTCATACAAGCGTGATATATTATAGTTTTCTTTCCCTTGCACAAATTACAAATTTATATATTTTAATGTTGCAGTTTAACAAGAAAAAGAATGTTGTGGAAGTTTCTTTACTAAGTGCAGTGAGGACTTATTCTTGGCTTTGAGAATGGGTTAATTGTGGGATATACAGAAGTAACCTCATGGATAACTTGTTTTTTTGGAGTCTGTCTTTGGCTGATTTTACTTAAATAACTCACACTGTTGTTCAGTGCTACTTTCTGTTTGAAACCAACAAAACAGCCAGATGCATTGGTTACCATAAAGGTAAATTTTCTAGACAATTACCTTTATAAGAGCTACAGTCATCCCTCTCCACAAAGGAGGAGCGACTACAGACCCTGTGAAAGATCGCCCCATTAGCCTGACAAACCTGATATGCAATGCTATGGAAGCATCATTGTGGACCTAATAAACAAGGATATAGGGACTCTCCAAACTCTGGATCCCACACAGTTTGGTTTTGTGAAGGGTAGATCATGCTTGCTGATCATGCAACCTGGTCGACTTCTTTGAGTCAGTCACCAGAGCTGTGGCTGAAGACAAGGTGGTTCATACAGCCTACCTTGATCTGGCCAAGGGCTTTGATACCGTTCTCCACTCAGGAATCATAGAAAAACTCACTAAGCTAGTCATCAACCCCTATATCACTAGTTGGGTTGCAAACTGGCTCACAGATAGAACCCACAGTGTGACAGTAGCTGACACCAAGTCAGACTGCCAACCAGTCACGAGTGGAGTCCCACAGGGTTCGGTCCTGGGTCCTCTCCTGTTTGGTATCTACTTCTCTGAAGTCCAGGCCAACACGAATGGACTCTGGCTGGCAAAGTTCGCAAACCATTGCAAGTTGGGTGTCATAATTAACCCCCCCCAAGCGATGTTGACATCCTACAGAAAGGCCTCACTGAGACCAGTGATTGGTGTCATAACCATGGCCTTAAGCTCAATGCAAAAAAATGTGTCATCATCCCCTTTGGGAAAACCACGGTTCCCATGAATTACCACATCGATGGTAGTCCACTGAACACAGAAGGTGCCATAAGAGATCTGGGGACACAAGTTGACAGCAACCTCTCTTTTGACCACCCCATTGCCACTGTGGTCAGAAAGTCCTTCTATGTGGCACATCTCATTACTAAGGGTTTTGCATCCAGGAAGAAAGAGGTCATTGTCTCTCTCTGCTCTTCCCTCATTAGGACAATCATTGAGTACAATGCCCCAGTTGGCATGTACCTCACTAGACACCTGCAGCAACTGGAGAGGCTGCAAATGTACCTCACAAAGAGGATCCTAGGCCTTAAACATTTGTCCTATATGGACAGACTAAAAAAACTCCAGCCATTCTCTGTCTCATATCACCTACTTAGGGGCAATCTCTGCTTGACTTACAAAGCCATGTCTGACCCAGCTCTGTTAGAAAAGCTACATCTAAAGAAATCCCAATCCCTCTGCACTTCATGCTCCAGAGACCTCAACCTCATTACCATAATCAACAGAACAAGCTGAAGGGACAGGTTCATAACCCAGAGACTGCCCATGCTATGGAATAGACTTCCTATACATGTCAAATGGAGTGCCTCACTGGCCCTCTTCAAGAGAAGTCTTGAGTGGATGAGATATAGAATATTCACCCCAGGGATCACTCCAGTGGCTCTACTCGACAGAGGCACTGGGGACAAAGGACAGGTGGCACGATGCCAGTGTAATCCTATGGGCTAGGCTTGCAAAGGCTCCAGGGCCATTAGCCTAGTACACGCCTATGAACCTATACTTGTTTAAGAAAATGTGTGTGTTTTGCAATAGTTGTAAAATAAAGTTCAGTTGTGTGAGGTACGCACCGGAACCAAAGATATTTGAATAGCAGGGTCAGTGTTTATCATATGCTCGTAATTGAATGGGATACAACTGGAAGCAGACATTAGTCTTCCAGCCAGAGTTAAAGGGTGAAGTCACTCCCACCTGCAGCCTTCATCAGGAAACCTTTCTGTAAAGAAGAGAGGAATCTGTGCCATCTTATGTAGTTTTTTAGAGCTGACAGTCACAACAATATTTATGTTTCCTGAATGAGCATTTAGGGGGTTGGGAGGGTGGCTTAATGCTTAAGGTGTTTGCCTTACAAACACAAGGTGCAGGGTTTGAGTCTCACAAAAGATAATTGGCTAGGCTTAAAATGGCTCACAAAGGCAATTAGCCTAGTATTAACCTATGAACTAGAAGAAAAATGGGCTTCTGAGTTCAAAAATCTCTTTTGGGCTAAAGGGATATTCTTTAAAAAAAAAGTGCATCGAGTAACCCCCCCCAAAAAAAAAAATCCCCCTCATGCACCACACATGACAGACTGGGATGCTCCACCATGACGAATTACAAAATTATGTATTAAGACTGCAGCAGCATTATAAACATCAGGTGCAAAATACATCTGCCAAGAAGGAAAGAAGCTCAGAAAAGTATCCACCCATCCATTCTTGTCAAAATACATCCATCTCCTACAATGACACTATGCTCAGTATTGCTATCCGCAGATGTTACTGGGCAAGTGGGGAACAAAAGTAGATTGCCAGGTCTTTCTTCCATATGTCGCACATACATACACACACACACACACACACACACTGCATGCACACCTACAGATAATTGAGAATCACCAGTCCACATACCACATGTCTTTGGGATATGGTAGAAAACTGGAATATCCAGACAAAACCCACGCAGATAAAGGGAGGGCATGCGAATTGTGTGCAGAAGATTCCCTGGTCGAGAATCAAACTAGGGAACCCGTTGCTATGAAGTGGTAGTGTTACCTGCTGCACCACTCTGCTACCCAGAACTCCTTCTGCAGCACTGACCTTACTATGACACCTAATGAGTTACTAGCTAGTGATATTCCTCTGAAAGTTAGCTGTATCACAGCCTCACTGTCATGCAAACATCCTAAGAATTCCGTTATGTCTATTAAACTCAATCTAGCATGCACTCTGTATGTACATAATAATTAAAACTACATTCAAAGTCTTAAGACTTTTCAAGCTGAGGATCACCCTGTGCTGTATATCAGTAGGCAGGTGAGCAATGCAGAAATAGACGGCTTTTGAAAGAGTGTGTCTAGCAATAAAATGTGATTCTTATGCCTTGAAATACTGTTTATTAGGTAGGCACTCCCATTTGGTATAACTTCATGCCCCTTTGCAAGGGGGCTTCCAAGATGGCTGCATATTGAGTAACAGCTTAATTTCAGCTTTCCCAACATGAAAACAGAAACTCAGAAGAGAGAAACAGTGAACTCATTTTTGGGGTAAATTTCAGTAACTGGCTAGTAAGTGCACTGCCTGGATGGCAGCAAAAAAGAAATTCAGAGAGCCTGAAAGAAAATCACCCACAAAAGGTGAGGAAAGAAGCACTGACTGGGAAGAATCCTGCAGCTGTTCAGCAAAAAGCAGTGCAAGCTCCAGCTCTGGTGCAAGACATGACTTCCAGTAACCTGGAGGAAAAAAATAAGTCAAATGTACTCAGAGCTGATTAAAATAAATGAAACACTGATGGAGCATATCAACTCAAATAACAAAAGTTTGGATAAACTGGAAGAAGGTTATTCAGATGAGGTGATAAAACTGCAAAAATTGGAGGTCGAAATGAAGAAAAGGCTGGATGAATATGAGACTGCTAAGGAAGAGATGTTTCAAAAAATAATAGAATTAGTGGACAGTGCAAACGGGAAAACCTGAGATTTTCTGCTGTACCAGAGAAGCTGGAAGGAAGAGACTATTAATTTTCTGAAAGCACAAATAAGCAACTGGACTGGTATTCCACAGCAGGAGATGTTAATTGAAAGGGCACATTGTGTGTGTGCTCCATACCTAGCCTTGAAAAGCAGCCTAGACCTTTAATAATAAAGATGCAATTCTACCAGCAAAAGGAGTTGATTCTGATAAAATTCTGGCAGAAGGACAAAGTACTAAAAGTGGGAGACAAGAGTGTTCGTGGAAAATGATTACTCACTGTACACCAGGCAGAAGAGGAGTAAGTTTATCCCACTAATCAGGGAATGTCAAGAAGCAGGTATGAGATTCAGACTGCTGTGTCCAGATGTCTTCAGAATATTATTTCCTGGAGGGACAAATTCATTTTTTGATGCAGAACAGGCTGAGGAGGAAATACAAAAGTTTGTCCAACAAAAAGTGAGCTGTAAAACAGAAGGAGATTCTGCTTTTTGTTCTTCTGGTTATAAAAAACACAGAGAGACTGTGCTAATGAAACCTTTTCCAGTGTTTCAACAGAAAATGCTTGGGAGACAGAAAAAAGCACAAGACTTGACTAGAAGAACCAGGGGTACATTGCAAAGGAAGTAGAGATTGGGTTTGGGAGATGGAGATAAACAGGAATAAAACCAGCAAGACTGAAATTGCCAAATAAATAAATGTCAAATAAATAAATAATTTGACATTTGCTAACTGGGTTAGTCTTGCTGAGTCAGAAGCTCATTTTCAGTGGAGACCCGAGGCGAAAAGCTCCAGTACATATATTTATAACTAATGCAATAAAAACGTGATATGTAAAACAAATGCATAGTTTTAGTGAGAAAAAAATACACATAGAAGTAATAATATGAAAGAAACAAGCACAGATAGGTGTATATAACACGGATTTTGAGTTTGCAGTTAACAGGTAGTAAGCATCACTGAGTGAAATACAGCATCGATTACCTCAGGGGAAAAAACATCTCTAGACTGTGTACAGTGTAAAATTATGATTAAGTCACAGTAATCAGAGGGCAGCGTAGGAGGAAATTAGCCTAAATAAGAGTACATTTGGAGATTTAGTACCAGTATAGTGAAGTAGTATGAACGTCAAGTTACAGAGTATAAAAATATACTGTATATACAGGGAAGATAGGATACGTATATCATTAAGTAGAGAACATATATCTGAGAAGGAACAGTAAAGGAAGAAATAGAAGAATTCTACAGGCAGGAGGGTAGACAGATAAGGGACATAAGGTTGGGAAGGGGTGGAGGTTTTAGGTAGGTTCCTGACATGGACAGATCCATGAATCAAGAAACTGTAGTTTTAGTTGCTTTTTGAATTGGTTACTGTTTGTGATATTAGAAGGTGGTCTATTCCAGGCTATGGAGACATTATGGTTTTATAGAGATTTACCTATCTTTTTGTTAGGCTTATGAATCGCAAGCATTTGTTGGTTGGAGCTTCTGAGGAGTCTGGAGGAGGTATAGAATGAGACTAGTGTTGAGAGGGAGGGGCAAGCTGTGGGTTTGTAGAGGATGGAGTGAGTGATTTGGAGTTGAGCTAAATGTAGATGCTCGGGGTATTCAGGCCAGTAGAGTTGTTTTAATGAAATACAGTGATGAGATCTGTAGGGTCGGTTAGTGGCAAATTTGGCAAATTTATTACAGGTTTGCTCTAGTTGGGTGATTAAGGTGGTTTGAAGGTTTGTAAGAATTGGAGCAGCATAGAGAATGCCAGGTAGAAGGAATGCTCTTGCTAGGAATAGTTTAGTTTCAGGAGTAAGGAATTTTTTGTTGCGGTGTAATAGTCCTAATTTTTGATGGGTCTTCTTTATGGTTTGGTGGACATGGTAGTCAAATTTAAGCTGTTCATCTATAATGGTGCCAAGGAGTTTTGTATTAGGATCTGCTGTGGTAATAGTATTATCAAGAGAGGAGATGGAGAAGGTGGATTTATGAATCGAGAGTGCATTAGGAAGGAAGAGTAAAAGTTTAGTTATCTTAGGGTTTATGATAAGCTGGTTTTCATTGAGCCATTTTTCGATGGAATTGAAGGCGTCTTGTGTAAGGGAATGGAGCTGAGACAAGTTATCCAAGGATGTGATGAGTGTTGAATCATCAGCATACTGAATAAGAGTATAGTGATTGCAGGCAGAGTAAAGGTTGTCAGTAAAGATGTTGAATAGAAGGGGACCTAGGATGGAGCCCTGTGCAACCCCTGTATTTACAGGTAGGAAGGGGGAGCAAGAAGTAAGCCATCAGAACAAGGAAGGTGGTATTATAAAGCATTAATTATATTTGTGAAACATGACAGAACAAGAAAACACAGAAATGTTAAACTATTTTGACTTTGTTGAACTTGTAGGGGAATCTAAAGCATATGCCTTACTTCATGACATTTGGAGGAACACTTAGGAAAGTGGAAGAGGAGGGTAAAAGTTAACTGTAAGTTAAACAAACTTATGTTCTTGACAGTAATATTTGTATAGTGCATGATATCTGCATGCTAAACGTTTTCTCAGTTTTAAAGTGTAATGGGGATACTAAAGTAAACAGGAGCCCCAGTTTTTTTTTTTTTCTCTTTTTCTCTTTCTCCTTGTTCAGTTTTAAGAAATGTAGGCACTGCAATGTAAAAAAAAAAGTATGTTCAAAAGAGTATGATATGATGTAAAACTCTGAAACTGCAAATGCATAGCAGAAAGAGTCCACTGAAGAGTAGTAGTGTCCACAAATTTATTGAAGCACTTTTCGTTCAAGTACCATACAGAACTTCATCAGAATAAACAGATTTAAAGTACAAAGCTTCTTTTATAACAGTTCAAACTTGTCATGTGATGTGTTTTTGACCCATAATCAATCTCAGCTTCTTAATTGCATTTAAATGCTTAAGTTAGACTTAACCCTATGCATTCTGAAACTTTCTTGCATTTCCTTGTTCCTAAAGAATTCTATGAATAAGTGCACTGGTTTAAAAATGTCCTAGTTTAAAACAAAGAAGTGTGCACAAATTTACACAAGAATAGTGACAACATATAAAACAACATATATTCCTTGTTAAAATGTTCCTTAAAAACTAAAGTTTGATCTGTTTATCTTAGCAACCTTTTAAGTTTTAATAAACAGGTGATAGAGCAAGCTTCATTCAAGCCTGGATATGTAAAGGCATTCAGTTTGATTTGCCATATCAACTCTAATTTCTCCAACAACTAAGAAAAAGGACCCCCTCTGTTACCAAGTTCAACTTGGTCAATACCTCTAAATTTAAAACTGTGGTTTTCAAATTCTACAATGTGCTTAGCCAGAACATTCTCTGTTCTAACCTTGTTGATGCTGTATATATGTTCATATAGCCGCTCTTTTAATTTCCTATCAGTCTTCCCGACATAAAATGCCGGGCATTGTTGGCATTGGGCTAAATAAACTAATTTAGAATTACAGTTAAATTTCTTACATAACTTATATTTTTTGTTGTCTAACCATAAATGTTTGACCCATGTCTATGTGTTTACAGTAGGGACAACACTCACATCTGAACATCCCTTGTAGCCTAGTATTAGTACTTTTCTTATACTCCAGTAGGCTTTTTAAATTGTGTCCTCTTTTAAAGATTACCTGTGGGTGTTCACCTATTTTTGTACCAAATTGGGGTTCATTCATTATTAGCGACCAGTTTTTACATAAGATCTCCCTTTATACTGTCTGCATCTGTACTGCATGGTGTTATAAAACTGACCGTGTAGTTGTTATTAGGAAAATTACTTACAGTTCTTAAACTCCTCTCATAGGGTTCCTCTAAAGTGGGCTCTAGTGTTGTTTCACTGTTAGGAGTGGTTGGTACACTCCCCTGTTTCTCTTGGTTTTCAACTCATCTTGTATGTCTAAAATCAGAGGATCTGGATAGCCTCTTTTAAGGAACATTTTCCTTAAAACTTCACATTCTAATAAAATATCTCTCTCTAAAATTACCATCCTTGAAACCGTTACTAGTTGGCCCTTGATGACTGACTTCTTTTGATGGAAAGGGTGTGAAGTGGAAAAATGTAGAAAGGCATTTGAGTAAGTTGCTTTCCTATAAATCTTTGCAATATATATTTTTAGGTTTCTATCTTTTTCCATTTCTATATCTAAGTAAGTCATTTTCTCAGTATGGAAGTTGTATGTAAATTTCAGAAAGCTGGTAGTGCTGTTAAAATAATTAACCAGTTCCTCAGCTATAATTCTGTCACCTTTGATGATCAAGAAAATATCATCCAAAAATCTTGTATAAAAAAATATTTGGTTATAAATTTGACTATTCTTACTTCTTCTTCTTTCTTCTTTTCCCAGTTAGGGGTCACCACAGTGGATCACCTGTCCACTCATAATTGTCAGTGGAGTTTCACAGTGTCAAGTTGCCAGCCCGGTGCCCAACCTTCCACAGAAGGCACACACACACACACTCACACCTAGGACAAATTTAGAGTGTCCAGTCCACCTACAGCATGTCTTTGGGATGTGGGAGGAAACTGGAACACCCGGAGGAAACCCACGTGACCACAGGGATGACATGCAGACTCCACACAGAAGGCACCCCAGCTGAGAATTGAACTGGAGAACTCCTTGCTGTGAGGCGGCAACGCTAACCGCTGCACCACCGTGGCTGCCCAAATTTGACTATTCTTACTGAAGTACTCTAATTCCCAGTGGGCCATTACTAAGTTTGCAAAACTGGCCCCACAAGGTGAACCTATGGCCACCCCTACTTTCTGTAAAAAGTATTCATCCTCAAATATAATATAGTTTTTTGTTAGTATTATATCTAGTAGCTCCTCAACTATGTGTATTTCATTAAGAGGTGCACGAAGTATACAAGTCCTTCACGTCTACTTTGAGGAAGTTGAGTTCTCTTCAAAGGTTAAATTGTTAATTCTTTTCAGGAAGGTCCATGAGTCCTTTCAAATTTGGGGTTCCTGTCTAATGTACCTTTTTAAAATAGAATCCACATATGTGCCACATGGGCACGTTATAGAATTCCTGGCGTCTACCAAAGGTCTCATGGGTGGATTGGCCATGTTTTTATGGAGTTTGGGGATTCCAATCAAAGTAGGGGTCTTTGGTGCTAGCATACAGAAATAGTTATACAACGTTACATCAATTTTAGTTTCTATGAATAGATCATTAATGTACAAATGAATACATCTGTATGCCGTATTAAATTCGTTAAGTGAAATTTTAGTGCATGTTTCAGTCAAAAGCAGTTGTTCCATCCTGTTGTTGTAATCAGTTATTTCCATCAAAACCAACCCTCTCCCCCCTTGTCAGGTTTCATAACCCTCACACATGCATTCTGCAATTCAGACAGAGCTTCCCTCTCAGTCTCACTGTTGTTAAAGTTATTACATTTATTTAATAAGCTGGTAGTTTAAGAGCAGGACAATGGAAGCATTTGCATTCCCTGATAAAATTATCAGGTTGATTAGGAGGCTATATGAGGGATGAAAGGTTAAAATTTAAGTGGGTGGGATCTTCTCTGATAATTTCTGTTTGAGCAGAGGAACCAGGCAGGGATGTCCTCTTTCCCCTTTGTTATTTGCTCTATATTTAGTGCAATTGGCAAAGAAAATAAGAGATTCAGAATTTCAAGGGTATAATTGGTATGGTAGTCAAGAAAAACTGGTTCTATTTGCAGATAATATTATTTTATACTTGATAAAACTAGAAAAGGACATGTCAGTGTTGTGGGACATTTTTGAGGCAGTTTCATATCTTTTCAGGATGCAAAATTAATGAAGCTAAAACAAAGACAATAGCTGTAAGTTATGTCCCCACACACAGTTCAGCAATATCCATATTTATGGGGACATGGAAAGATGAAGTGCTTAGGAGTATGGATTAAAAAGGATTCTGGTGTGGCAGGTAAGAATATGTGTGAAGAAACTAAACAAAAGATAATACAACAACTGAGAAATTGGAAGCCCTGTTATATGGATAGCAAGATACAAGCAGTTAAAATGTTTTAGTCCATTAAGTCTTATACACAAGTCAGGCATATTTTTATCAGTCAGAGGATAAATAGACAGCAATTAATAAAGAGCTGAAAGATTTTGTCTGGGAAGGAAAGATGGCAAGAGTGAAGTGGGATAAGCTAATCCTTCCAACAGAACAAGGTGGTTTGGGATTACTCAATCTGAAGGGGTATTTCAGAGCTGCACATTTAAGGCTCCTCTACATAGCACAAGCAGAAACCTATAATTCAAAGTGGAAAGGAATAATGATGAAATGGGGGAAGCACAAGAAACAAGGGACGAGTGGGATTTTGTATGCAGATCCTTAAAGAGAATAACAATAACCATGCAGATTATTATAAAGTAGCAGAAAGTATTCTAAGAACTAAGCCAACACGGGAATGGAGAAAGGAGATTCTGCTGATAGCAATGACTGCAATTAGGGATACGGATAATAGGCAAGAGGGGTCTGGAATTTATTGGAGAAAACAGGTAAAAGAACCAAGGTATTAGGAGCAAATAATTAGAAAGGTAATAGAATGGGAAGAGGCCAAGTGTTTATTTGGTCTGCAGGACAGAGATTCCATTCCCTATCAAGAATTGATATCAGAGTTTAGGCAGAGATAAAGAAATAGGGGGATCCTAAGTGAAAAACCATAACTGGTAAGAGTTCTTAGTAGAATCTAGAGTAGAAGCTGCTGTTAAAAAAGGAATAATTAGTAGAGCATATACACTATTGCATGATAATCATAAGACTCAATCAGAGGAGGTTAGAAAGGATTGGGAAGAGAGATTGGATAGCAATTCACAAAGAAAGAATGAAGGGATACATGTATGTCTCCCAAATAGTGTCTATATTAGATGATCGAACTTTAAAAGTTCGAACGTCATATGGTCGACACCACATGATCGAACTTTTAAAAGTTCGAAAATCTAATAAAAAAAAAAAAACTCAGAAAAAACCTACCTGAACGTTTTAAGCAGGGGAGCAAGCCACCCTGCATCCCCCCACACCCCCGCTCTTTAAATATATCAACTCTGACATCTTACTACAGTGCAGGAAAGGGAAATCTTCCCATTCTGCACTGTACGGAGATCTCCATTGAAATGTTTGAACTTTTAAAAGTTCAATCATATGGTGTCGACCATATGACGTTCAAACTTTTAAAAGTTCGATCACGTAATATAGACCATCCCAAATATGCAGCATTTAACATCTTTGCTTGGAAGTATTTTTATACCACAGGTAGACTCCAAATAATTTTTCCTCAGGTAGACAGCAAATGTTGGAGGTGTGATGAAGAAGAAAGAGGTAACTGGGAACATATTTTCTGGGAGTGTAATGAGTTGGCAGACTTTAAAGATTCCCTGCGGACTGCTTTGTCAGAGATCCTGGGTGAGCAAATTGGTGTAACTAAGGAAATGATTTTTTGAGCTGTGATACAGAATTGGAATTGCCTAGATATAGTAAGATCTTGTTAAGTCTAATTATGGTGGCTGCCAAAAAAGCAATTACTAAAACATGGAAGTCAGAGTCTAAACCAACTTTACTAGAAGTAATGAATATAGTAACAGAGATACCGCAACTGGAATAGGGATCTTTAGAAAAGTGTAGGACTAATTACACTGGAAAAAATGGGAGTTGTGGGAATGGTTTACTATGGTATGTTCAAAAGGGATTGGGTCGAACAGTTACAATGTCGGAAAATAAGGCTGACTTTAACAACAGAGGAAGACCGGAATGTCGAAAATGGGAAAGACAAAAATGTGTATATGACATTTTCGACATTCCTGTCTTCCACCCGTCTTACTCAGCTTACCTGTACTATTTAGCAGGGGTGGCTATGCCTGTGTCAAACAGAACACCTCATTGGCCCTCTTCAAACGCAGTTTGGATGGGTAACCATAAATTCACCCCAAGGGTTCCATCTGTGTCCCTCTTGGGCAGGGGCAATAGGTGCTGATTGTATAAATAAGGGTACAAACAACATGGCTAGGCTTGTAAGGGCCCTAGGGCCATTAGTCTAGTAATGTCCTATGAGCCTATGGACATGGTATTGTTCTAGGAGATTTCTGTACTTGCCAATATATTTGTAGATTTTTCAATTTTCCTTCTGTTGCTTTCCAGTTTGTTCTATAAAATTTGTACATAACATGGTGAAAATGCACCAAAATATTGATATTTGTTGTTTTGTTAGTGGTTCCTTTAAATATTTAGGAAATGTCTGTCATATGAAGGGGTTCTGGGTATTTAGCTCACTAACTTGATTGCCTACATATTTAGCAATGAAGAAGCTCCTATGTGAAGCAAAACCAGTCTGCTGAATTTTATTCCTGGTAAGTTAAAATAGACTTTTTCACTTGCTTAGAATGCCAACATTTTTAGGGCGGCCGCAGTGGTTAGCATTGCCACCTCACAGCAAGAGGTTCTCCGGTTCAATCCTGGGGTGCCTTCTGTGTGGAGTCTGCATGTCCTCCCTGTTGTTGCGTGGGTTTCTTCCGGGTGCTCCGGTTTCCTTCCACATCCCAAAGACATGCTGTAGGTGGATTGGACACTCTAAATTGACCCTAGGCATGAGTGCGTGCAAGTGTATGCCTTCTGTGGAAGGTTGGGTGCCAGGCTGGCAACTTGACACTGTAAAACTACACTGCCAATCATGAGCAGACAGGTGATCCACTGTGGCAACCCCTAACTGGGGAAAGCCGAAAGAAGAAGAAGAATGCCGACATTTGTATTAGATTTGTTTGTTCTTTCATGCACCCAGGAAGTGAGGGGAGACATGCCGAGTGTTGGGTCATGAATGATAAAACAGACCAGAAGTGTGGAGAACAGGACAGGATGATTCATAGGAATGTGAAAGCAGTCCAGATATATGGGGCTAGCACATGAAGATTAAGGAGAAGAAAGGAGGCACTGATGCCTTTCTTTGGACTGCTTCGTCATGAAGGACCAGAGAGATGGTCACAAGTGATTGAAAGAACTGAATGAATTGGATATAGACAGAGAAGCTAGCCTGGGAAAAACCTGCCAGAGTGCTGTTTGTCCAGACAGCACTACAAGCGAGAGGCCAGTGGAAACATCATCAGGATAGCAAGGCGACAGAAAGAACATGTTTGAAGCCAAGCTGTTCAAGTTAAGTGATGATGGGGACCTCTGGGGTATTTGTTCTGCCTTACATGCCAGCTATCATGCATGATGATTGCTATGTTTTGTCTTCTTGCATATTCCTAAATTGATCCATGTCATTCAGATTTACAATTTAACCACAGAAGAACACATGTAGAGCCCTGAAGAGTACAGACCATCTCTGGTAGAATTTTTTCATTTGTTTTGAAGAGATGGATTATAGACAGTAAGCGAGGTCCTTGTTCTGAATGGCATATCTCAAGTTGACCATTTTCACTTAAGGGCTCCTGCTATTTTTTCCAGGGTGCCCAAGAACCTAATGGGCCCTACTATAGTGGATGATCTTTCCAGAACTGTGGAACTTGGGGGAGGGGTAGGAAGTGCAAGGAGGATATGGATGAAGAAGGCTGGTGTAGGTGTTGAGGTAAAGAGTGTGGGAGGAGGGGAATGGAGGAAGGAGCCAAGTGTGTCACTTGGAATATGACTGTGCTAAGTAACTCCAGAAAGGTAAAAAGTTTAATGAAAATGAATCCAAAGTCATTTTGTTGCAAGAGATAAATATGATAAGACAGAAAGCACCTACATTAAGTAAAAGGTATGATACAGTAGAGGTGGATTTCTGAATGGGAGCATGAAATGGGGAGGGGGCTTTTTTGTTAACAGAGAGCAGAGCTGGATAGCTACAGTGGTCAGGCAAAGTGCTGTAGATGAATATGGCTCTTGATAAGTTGGCTATATAGTCCTGGGATCCTCTTATGTCCCTTTCAGAGATGACGGAAGCACACGAGGAAGTTCTTCCAAAAACAGTGAGGGGTGGTAGCTCAGGTGGATAGCATAACATTTACTGAAAAAAGAGAGTAGGGGAAATTCCTTGTTGTCCTGCCCAAATATCGCCTAATTAATATGAATATCACACTGAATCTACTCAGAAAAGCGGACACTGATCTAGTGGAACTTTTCCAGTCAACAGAGAGTAAATTAAAAGAGGATAAAAGAGAAGGAGACAAAGTTATTATTATTAGAGGGGATTGTGACGTCAGTATGTTACTGGTGAGATTGCAGAGCAGGTTCTGTGGGACAATGAAAATTCACAGGGAGTGCAAGATAGGGCTGAAAAGCTAGATGGATTTTGTAGGACTGGACAATGCTTGGAAAAAAAAAGTGGAAAGACAGAAGATCATTTGCTTTCATGAGAAATGAAAAGAAGTGGGTGAGTAGGTGGAATAGATTATTAGTTGATGACGACATGATGGAACATGTTAAGGAGGTGGTAATTGGCAAGTGTTGTCTTTCTGATCATGGTGATTTGGGCAAGGAGGAGGAATAAATGGTTGATTCTGAAACCTTTGGGACTGCAGAGATGTAGACAGAGGTAGAG
>NC_056737.1:1168319672-1168402172 GCF_019279795.1 Protopterus annectens | reverse complement strand
ATAACAAATGCAAAAATAGCTGCATCCTGCCATACACTTTGGATTATCAGAGTATCAAAAATATTATTGAAGAAAATGGGACATTGTCACAGGAAACCCTTTTCTGATTAACATCTTAGGTGAAGCCCCATCATTTGTTTATAGGAAGGCCAGGAATATTAGAAGTTTTGTTGAATTTAAACCTAGACCATGTGAGAAAAGCCATGTGAGAAAAGCACTAAATGATGTGAAACTAATTGTACATTTTGTATATTTATACAGCAAGGTGATAGTTTTTATTGCCCTTATTTAAAGAAGATCATTAAAACCAGTGCAGTGGGTGACTGTAACACTAAAAAAGTAATTTACAGGGCACAGTGCAATGAATGTGATGCATTCTATGTGGGCAAGACTGTAAATAAACTCAAGCGAAGGATTTCATGTCATCTGTCAGAAATCCGCTCTGGATATAAAAATAATGCACTAGCCAAACACCTTTCTCTTCATAAAAGACACACAGGTTTTAAGTTCCAGATCCTGGATCACATAGACATGGGTGATCTTGAAGGAGACATCCCAAATATTCTGGAGAAACAGGAACTCATGTGGCAATTAAAGCTGAACTCTTTTAGAAAGCCTGGACTAAACTACTACTGTTCAATTAAAAGTGCACTGGAACTTAGAAAATTGCCACATTGTTTACATGATTGTTATTTTATTTATTTATTTATTTATTTTTCTACAAATTGGTTTTAAATACCATTTTAAATCATTTGAAATTTAAATGTATATTTTGTTTCCATCATCATACATATATTTTTTTTTTATTTTTTTCTGGTTCTCTTTTTTCCACTTTATTCAAAATGATGGTAATAACAATACTAACTAATTATATAATTATATAGGTTTTTAGGGTTCTTGTACACAGACCTGAAGAAGTCTAGAAGGACGAAAGCGATCTTTGTTAACAATAGGTTATGAAAATAGAAACTGATTTTTACATGCAAAATCTATATGTGTATATTTATATATAATTTTTGATCGCAAAATGAACTAAGGTTGATATATTTCCAGCCATGTAGTATATTGCCTTGTATAAAATCACAGACTTAATAATTTGGTTAAATAAGATGTACCATTTAAGTACATTAGGGTTATATATTATTATGACAGCTACTAGGTAGGGCAGGACCAGCTCGAATGTCACACTGATGGGGGAAGGGATGTGAATTTAATATGTGTACCAATAACACTTTGTTTTACAGCACAATAAACCACTCCCATGCCTGATAAAAAGTATATATATATTTAGAAAGCTTGTGAGGAAATTATTACTCTATTTTTGTTTTACTTGGATCGCTTGTCTGTGTACTTAATAAAGGATTTTTGACTGGAAACAGACTGCCTGCCTTGCTTGGATTACTTTCAAATACTTAGTAATACTGTAGAATTATATATTATAGCAATAACCCACGCCAGGGTGTGGGTAATGCTGGATTTACCCACGGTTGGCGTGGTTTGGTCCCGAGGGCTTCGCCCTCCGGACCAAACAAAGACAACCGTGGGTAAACCCAGGATTAACCACACCCAGAAGTGGTTATTGCTATACAATGACATTATTTAAGAAAAGAAATAATTACTTTTCTTAAGTAATGGCATTGTATAATGCCTCTTTGCTGCCCTTCCGCAGCTGTCTGGTGTTCTGCGGCAGTTCTGATGTACTGCGCATGCCTACGCAGTACATCAGAGCTGTGGGCAAAAGCAACGGAGAACGCAAGATCTCCATTAAAGCTTTTACTGTCTCGCTATGTTAAATGGGTTTAACATAGCGAGACAGCCTTAAAATAAGCAACGGAGATCTCCGTTGCTTATTTTAAAGCTGTCTCGCTATGTTAAACTCATTTAACATAGCGAGACAGGTTAAAAAAAAAAAGCAACGGAGATCGCAAGATCTCCGTTGCTTTTTTCACACTGTGTCGCTATGTTAAAGGAGTTTAACATAGCGAGACAGCTTTAAAAAAAGCAACGGAGATCTGCGTTGCTTTTTTAAACCTGTCGCTATGTTAAACTCTTTTAACATAGCGAGACAGTGTTTTATACTAACGGAAAAAGTCCGGGCGACCGGACCTTTTTCCGTTAGTATATTGAGGGATTTACAACGGGCACGCTGGTTGGGCTGGCCAATCAGCGTGCACGTTTTAGAGGAGGCATTGTATAATTTCTATTATTACTTTTTGACTTGACGAGTTTACGTTCACTACTTCTACTACTATTGTCTGATCTGATTAATATACAGTGATTAACTAGAAATATATGCACTGAAAATTTTCCACACAGAGAAGTTTCTTACAATGTTTTGTTTTTAGACCCACTACACTTTAGTGGGTTGTTTTGAGACTTTGGGGATACCACGGAGATTACTTGTGTTTAATGTGGATTTCAAGGACAGTTTGGCTGGAAGGGGTTCTAGGCAGAGCTGTGTACTTCCTCAAGGGCTATTCTTGCTGATTACAGAGATGTTTGTACATTGGATTGATAGGAAAATTATGAATAAAAGGATTGGCACAGGGATGGATCACATTATCTCCTGTTTGCCCATGACTGTATGTTACTGTTGAGGGGAGGGGAGGATATGCTACATGTTCTCGTAGCCTCTCCTTCAGGGTTCTGTCAGTTTTTCCTATATAAAATTTTCTACACACTGCAAACAATGCACCAAATATACAATGGTTTGAGTGTTACAAGTAGCCTCCACTTTAAAACTGTATTGCCGGTTCTGATCAGGATGAATAAACTGGTTATTAGTATCTATGTAACTGCAATAAAAACATTTCCCACATGGCTTCGTACCTACTTCACCCAAAGGTGTAACTATTTCTCTAGATGCACACAAGCGCCTCTTTAATGATTTCTTGTTTCTAAGAAGAAACTTAGGTTCACTTTCTATCAAACTCGAAATTTCCTTATCAGTGGTAAGTATCCCCCAATGTTTCCATATGATGTTCATATAGGATTTGACATTGTTAGAGTAGCATAAGGGTACCTTCAACCTAGACTATACAGTTTTAAAGTGCAGGCTACTTGTAACACTCAACACATTGTATATTTGTTGCATTGTTTATAGAGTGTAGAAAATTCTATATAGGAAAAACTGACAGAACCCTGAAGGAGAGGCTACGAGAACATGTTTACCATATTAGTAAACAGAGTAGGTTTAATGTTCTAGCCAAGCATGTCACGAATACTAACCCCACACATATGTTCAGATTTTTAGTAATTGCCAGAAATGTTGAGAGCTTGGGGGGAGGGGATGTCCGCAATAAGACAGAATTATTAGAGGCCAAATGGATAGTGACGCTTAGGGCTGATAACAGGACATGGTCTTAATGAACATATACCATTAAGACTAAAGTTAAAGTCCAGACCCTTGCAAAGATGAATTTATGGGTAACAAGCTTTAGTAAACAAAGTTTATAGAAAAGCTCTTCATTGTAGTTGTAGCATTTTATGAGCATTCTTATATGTTTTTATATGCTTTGTTTATATGCTTAATTAAAGTACTCGCAATGTTTATAATTAGTTATTTTAGCTATTGGATCATATGACTTTTTTAATTGTGATCATGTGATGATGTTACCTTTATTTAAAGGAGGGGCATGCATTTTTATTGAATAATGCACCTGAAGAAGCAGTTGTAAAAGCGCTTGTGCCATATTAAAAGTCTATGTATTTTTAACCTGGAGCCTAATCTGCATCTACGTTTTGTTCTATGTGGAAGTTGAATTAAGGGAGCAAAGTATTTAAGGCTGAGGGTATAAACCATTGCAGGAAAGATTCAGGGAATAACTGGATACTAGGGCAATTAGATGGAGCAGGAGAATGAGAAGGCTTATTGAGGAGGAGGATTTTTTAACAGATGAAGCATATGGTGAATTAGTATATTACAGTAATTGCCAAGGATAAGGCAATATGAAGGGTACAGGAGATGGATGCAGAATTGTAGCTAAGGTGGAGTGAATGGGGCAGGCTCCCTGAGAGCAAGGTGTCAGGGGACAATTTTTGAGTCGAGAAAGGAATGTCTGATCAGGAAGCTGTACTGGACACCACAAACCCAGCTTCATCTCTGGACATATGGCTTTACTTGGAAAGGGAAGGACGTGCATATTGTAGACAAAGAAAGAAGATGTTGGAGCATGATGGAATTTAATTGCTTTATGGTGGCAGTCAATGTGGGGAACCAGGTGGGAGTGTGGGAGACCCAAAGCTGTGTTGCGCCAGGTGAGAAAGAGTAGAACTGCATTAAACTGGCAGTATGCAAGTAATGGCAATTAATAACCAAGTCAAGGAAGGAAGCAGGTGAGACTGTGGGAGACCCAAAGATGCGCTGGGCCAGGTGTGAAAGAGTAGAACTGGATTAAATTGGCAGTATGCAGGTAAAGGCAGTTATAACCAAGTCAAGGAAAGAAGCAAACACTAAGTACTATGAATAGCGATAGGCTGATTTTATGGTAAAGACACCGCTGTTGAGAGGATGGTAGAGCACTGCATGGGGGGGGGGGGGTAGTGCTTATAGTTGGTGAATAGACTAAAAGAAAAGGAAATGGCTATTTTTTAAGAACATTAAGGAGTAAGAAGTTATTGAGGGATTTAAGAGATTTGCAAAGATTATGTAGGAAATTAGACTGAAGATTAAGGTGTTCAGATTAAAATATGAGGGGTTAAAAAGCACTTCTTAAAATGGAGTGCAAAAAGTGAAGATACAACAGGCATGCAGACAGGAGAGAAGCGCTTTATAACTCCATTGGGTCGATGGCTATAACAACAGGAGGGAAGGATACAAAAAGATAGCGGAAGGACATTGTAAGTCAGAACTTGGGAAAGGATGGCAAAAAGAGAATGTTATGAACAGATAAAGAGCTGTGAGAAGATGTAGAAAGTTGGAACATGTTTATGGCATGCCGCTGAAATGTCTGCACCACTGGTGAGGAAACACCCACTAATCTTTAGATGAAGAAGCATAGGATAAAGGCACCATGTTGCACATCTGGGACAGAGGGGGGAGCAGGCAAGCTGCATGTGTGGTGAAAATGCTGGGAAGTAAATGAGATGTGGCAGAGGCTTGGGAAGTCTGGCAAAAAAATGTTTCAGACAGGTCTTCATAAGCTGATGGGTATGTTGTGTGGACACAGAGAAAGAGAGAGAGGGATGGGCATATAAAGCAGAAATGCAAAAAGTGGAGGTAGATTACTTAATGGTTAGTTTAATAAAGAGATAGTAAGTGAAAAGCTAGTGTGGGATTTTGGGGATCTGAATTTATGAGACAGAGTGAATAGTGAGGTTGAGAAAAGGGATAAGAGGGAAAGAGATATTGAAAGAATGAAAGATGAGTTAGGTCTGGCAGGGAGAACAGGAAGTACCAGGAGTCACTGGTATTGCTAGTAGGGGATAGGAGAGTAGGGAGGTGCCACGAGTCACCGGTAGTGTCAGTAGGGGATAAGAGAGGATGGAGGTGATGGAGTCACCGGTAGTGTCACTAGGAGTTAGGAGAGGAGGTTGGTGCCAGGAGTCGCGTCAGTAGGGGATAGGGGAGGAGGGAGGTGATGGAGTCACCGGTAGTGTCCGTAAGGGATAGGAGAGTAGGGAGGTGCCACGAGTCACCGGTAGTGTCAGTAGGGGATAGGAGAGGAGGGAGGTGAAAGAGTCACCGGTGGTATCAGTAGGGGATAGGAGAGGAGGGTGGTGCCAGGAGTCACCAGTAGTGTCAGTAGGGGATAAGGTAGGAGGGAGGTGCCATGAGTCCCCGGTAATGTCAGTAGGGGATAGAAGGGGAGGGAGGTGATGGAGTCGCCAATGGTATCAGTAGGGAATAGGAGAGGAGGGTGGTGCCAGGGGTCACCAGTAGTGTCAGTAGGGGATAGGGAAGGAGGGAGGTGATGGAGTCACTAGTAGTGTCAGTAGGGGATAGGGGAGGAGGGAGGTGCCAGGAGTCGCCAGTTGTGTCAGTAGGGGATAAGAGAGGAGGGAGGTGCCACGAGTCACCAGTAGTGTCAGTAGGGGATACGAGAGGAGAGAGGTGCCAGGAGTCACTGGTAGTGTCAGTAGGGGATAGGAGAGTAGGGAGGTGCCACAAGTCACCGGTAGTGTCAGTAGGGGATAGGATAGAAGGGAGGTGATGGAGTCACCTGTAGTGTCAGTAGGGGATAGGAGAAGGAGGGTGGTGCCAGGAGTCACCAGTAGTGTCAGTAGGGGATAGGGGATGAGAGAGGTTCCAGGAGTCACCGGTAGTGTCTCTAGGGGATAGGAGAGGAGGGAGGTGCCAGGAGTCGCCAGTTGTGTCAGTAGGGGATAAGAGAGGAGGGAAGTGCCAGGAGTCACCAATAGTGTCTGTAGGGGATAAGAGAGGAGGGAGGCTCCGGGAGTCATGGTAGTGTCAGTTGGGGACAGGAGAGCAGGGAGATGCCAGGTGTGACCAGTAGTATCGGTAGGAGAGGAGGGAGGTGCCAGGAGTCACCGGTAGTGTGAGTAGGGGATAGGAGTGGGAGGAGGTTCCAGGAGTCACCAGTATTCTCAGTAGGAGATAGGAGAGGAGGGAGGTGATGGAGTCACCAGTAGTGTCAGTAGGGGATAGGAGAGGAGTGAGGTGATGGAGTCACCGGTAATGTCAGTAGGGGATAGGAGAGGAGGGAGGTGCCAGGAGTCACCGGTAGTATCAGTAGGGGACAGGAGAAGAGGGAGGTGCCAGGAGTCACCGGTAGTATCAGTAGGGGACAGGAGAGGAGGAAGGTGCCAGAAGTCACCGGTAGTATCAGTAGGGGACAGGAGAGGAGGGAGGTGCCAGGAGTAACGGGTAGTGTGAGTAGGGGATAGGAGAGGAGGGTGGTGCCAGCAGTCACTGGTAGTGTCAGTACAGGATTGGAGAGTAGGGAGGTGATGGACTCACCGGTAGTACCAGTAGGGGATAGGAGAGAAGGGTGGTGCCAGGAGTCACTGTTAGTGTCAATAGGAGAGGAGGGTGTGATGGAGTCACTGGTAGTGTCAGTAGGAGATAGGAGGGGAGGGGCGTGATGGAGTCACCAGTAGTGTCAGTAGGGGATAGGAGAGGAGGGTGGTTCCAGGAGTCACCGGTAGTGTGAGTAGGGGATAGGAGAGGAGGGAGGTGCCAGGAGTCACCAGTAGTGTCAGTAGGGGATAGAAGAGGAGGGAGATGATGAGTAGAGAGGGAGGGAAGGAGAAGCACATTTGAGATAGAAGTGTGAGGTTAAGTGTTTCATGGGCAGAGGAAGTTAGGAAAATTTTAAAGAGGGAAGAGCCACTAGGGTGGTAGTTTATGGTATTTAAAGCAGGTATAGGGCATTCCTGCATTGAGAGGAGATTTCCTTTTCATGGACAGTAAGTGTTCAAGATAGGGATTACAAAGGCAGAGGGGAAATAGTGCAGTAGAAAAGGTGTAAAGTATGTATTTTTACATTTGTAATAATGGATAAATAAAATAAAAACAAATGGAGGAAGAACTTAGATAACCACTATAAGGGTCTGATAGACATTTAACCACTTGTTTTCTTTGGGTTTAGAAATATTGTGCAGAGGGTTCAAAGTGAAGAGCGTGGTGAGCATAACGCATTTCTGGAATCTTCCTTGTGTTTCTCAAGTGTGAATAACAAGTTGTAACGTTTACGTATGAAGATGAAATCTACTGTGCTTGGGGTGTGGGGTGGCACTGTTTTCACCTGAAAAACGTTTCTTTATTCAGCAAATACTGTGCTAGTTGGGTGGATTGCTGGTCCATCCATAAAAACCCTAAATGTATTTGGTACATAGTAGACATTTTAGTCTGTTTAATGTCTGACTAAAAGACAATATATAACATTTTGTTTTACTTTGACATAAGACTGTTCACCTGATAGCTTCACACAGCATTTTCACTGTCGGCTAGGATAATCTAGGTGCACCTTGTGCTTCTTTATGAACTTACAGATAAAAACTACAGAAAAAGTATGCGAGTTATTTACTTATGAGTATATTTAGTTATTTATTTTGCTTTTGATGGAACTAGATAATAAGTTTGTATCTATTTTGTGTCACATATGTATGCTTAAGTATCTGAATTTCATATACAAATTTTACTTTTTTTATCTGCTGTCTTTGGGAATGATGTGGTTAATATAGACTGAATTACTTTTACTTTCCATAATTTGGAAGAAGTCTTAGAATATTTTAGAACTGCTTTGTGTCATGTCTTAAATGTTTTTCTCCCACTAGGGTAATTAAATTAGGCTTACTCGAATGACTAACCCTAGAATAAAAGTATTTTGTGGAGCAAGTATTAGGCTTCTCTTCTCTTCCAGCTTACAGGTTCACTGTCAAGCCTGCAACACTGTAGCTCCTTAACATGCCATATATGGCCGCAATAACAAAAGGTAAATGCACACCTCTCTGAGATCGCCATGACTCTAAACTTGGGTATCCTAAAGTTTTGTGAAGAGGTATCAGATGCCACCTAATAATTAAAATGTTATTGCTTCACTTTTTTGGGAGCGGGACCGATTGTGCTGAGTCTGCAGTACTTACGTTACAAATGCACGTAGCAGTTTAGTGAATGGCATAGTTAGCAAACATGTTTCAGATCTGGTTGTGTTCCTTCCTTATCTCATGACTTTTCGTTTTAAACCATCAATGTGGCATTAAAAATGCTCTGCAAGAAAGTTATACAAAATTTTGCTTTTTTTTTTTTTTAATCTATTTGTAAGGAAAGAAATGTAAAAGTAAATCTTGTTCTTCTCTAAAATAACCAAAATGAGTGAAAAAAGGGAAAATAGTGGTTATAAAGAGGCAGTGACTAAAGAAAAAAACAGAAATCTACGTTCAGTTTCACTGAGAAAGTAGCTGGCTACATCTTCAGTGGTTCTCATGTTTTGGTTTTGCAAGGTGGTCACTAAAGAGTGAGAGAAATGACTTACCTTAGCACTCCCTAGGACTTATAAATAGTTGACTCAGATGCAGGCACCATCATTTTAACCACACAAAATAATTTAGTATATCCTCAAGCTAACAAAACTGACATTCTGACATATGTTGTTTAGGGCTATAAGAACAAGCTCACAATCAGCTTTATATCAGGCATTTTATTATAAAGTATTATAAAATGGTACAGGAAATGGCAGAATCACAGCCTAGAAGATCCTCAGACTGTTTCAGGGCTGACAATTCAGAGTGGTTGGCACATTTACCTTATACTGGTAGGTGAAGGCAAAAGAAAAAAGCATAGGAACTCATTCTCCTGTCTCATTTAATGAAAATAAGAGACTACATAACAAATGTCAGTTCATTGTTTAAGTCTTATGAAAAGTTTCAGCCATCTAAAATTATATTTGTTTTTAAAACTGTGTTACCACAGATGGAAGGAAACAGACATCTGTATATAATTAAGACTGTGCTTTCTCCATGATGGTCCGGGTTTTGGAGTTAGTATGTGTATAAGTAACAGAGGAAGTGCAGTGTCCACAGAACATTCTGATGAGAATAGTGAGCTGGACGGCTGTTTCAGTAACTGGTCCTCAATGGGTTGTCACGCATTGTGTCTGCCATTGTAGAAATGGATGAAATCTAGAAATTTTATATACCGTGGATCGATTTCTTTTTAGTGGGTAAAAAAACTCCATAATCATCTGGATCCCCTGCTACGAAGTTGGCATTTGGTGAAACAATTAATTACATGTTCACAAATTTTGATTGGCCCACTCAAAATTACTTGTCACAAAAAAAAAAAAAAGGCGTGAAATTTTCAGTTGGAAAGAAACCAGAAGGACCACTCCTGAATTGTTCAGTAATTAAAAAACTTTTCTGAGGTGAATTCTCAGCACCTTGATAGATATCTGCCCCCAAAAGGCAGACATGCTGCAATGTACAATGTCTGAAGGCTGACTTAAGATGTGATTTTATTGAACACTAGCCGGTATCAATAGAAAACTTTTTTTTTTTTTGAGGGAGAGAGAGAGTTTTTTGTTTGTTTGAGAAAGAGAGAGCAAGGGAAACAGAGATACAGAAAAAAAGATTTTTATTTCTTGTAATCTTTTAATCAAGACTAAAGTTATTTATGCGATCACATATCAGAACTGAATCCTTAACAAGATACAAGAGAATATTCAGACTATTTCTGATAGTGAGGTAAAGGAAAAGTGAAGAAATAGCTGACTTTGGCCTCTGATTGATTGAATTGGACTGCACATACTAAAGTGCACTTATAATATTGTTGATACACTTGGAAGACAGGTCTTAGGTGCTATTCACACTTTGTTAAAAAGGCATAAGATTCTGGATGCTTCATTTGTTTATCCACTACATGATACTTTTACAGGCATTGAGAAAAATACAAAAGATGATGTGGTGTTTGATTTATAATGTGTGCAACTAAAAATATGTCAATAGGGTTTGTTTTCATTTATATAAATAAATGATTCTCCATGTCATATGTGATTATTAAATAAATATGTTTCTTGTTTTTTAAAAAAAAAAGAAACGGATAAATGATAAAAATGAAAAAAATAGTTTCAAAAGTGTTTAAATATAAGTATGCAGAATACTGGAAAATAAAAGTAATAAAAGAATAAAATAAAAAAAGAAAGAAAGAAAAAAACAAAAACTGCTATTAATCATGTTTTTTCATGAGCCTGGCTTTTAAAGTGCACAAACTGAGACAATTAGTTGGATATGTGGGCAGTACTCCTCATAACTATTGTTGGCTAAAGGTAGAGAACCTGTACATGTCTTGAGGTGTCATTCATCTGACCTTTTCTGAAGCTGTTTTCATTCTTGTCCAGAAAGTAGGAAGCTGCTGTCTGTTGTATTTTTTGGTGAATCCAGTGATTACCAGAAAAGCTTAAGATGCCATTTGGTTGTATTGTCCCAGCCTTTGGAAAGCAAATAAATAATTAAATACAAACCACTTAAACTACATTTCATCTTAGGTAAAAGGCCTAATGGCAGATTGTGTATACTGTTCACCGTGTAGTATTAATAAATCACAGACAGTTTTTTTTTTTTTAATTCAGGCTCCTGGAACATCCTGGAGGATCAACTATGAAACTACACCCTTGTTTGAGATACGGGTATAAAAAAGACTCCCAGATAACTGGACAGTAATGTCTCTATTGAAGCACGTGGCATTGAAACTTATCTATTTACATCTTTCAGATGGTCACTCTTAATAATGTGGTATTGCTGAACATTGTACAGAATCTGCTGCCTCAAAATGTTTTATTTAAATACATGACCACAGACTATCGTATTTATGACTGATCTGTATAAACCTTTATATACATTTGCAAAGAACAGATGGCTTCATAACCTCTGTTGGTCTAAATCATATTAGCCTGCATTTTCTAATCATTACAGTTTGGAATGTTTTATTTACTTTACTTTTCTCAATACTTTATTAAATGTTTTAAAGTATAATACTTATCCAATATAAGTTATTTTAGAACCCAAAACTGCTACAGTTTTTAGTTCACTAATGTCATGATGTCGGTCTTTTGTATGTTCCTGTGTTTAAAGAAATCTACTTACTTGATATTTATCTCAAAGGCACAATATTGTATGTACATAGATATATGAATACCCCTTTCTTTAGGACTTGCACACATCTGTCTGAAATTCTCCGTTTTGTGCAGCAGGTATTTTCCATGAACTGATGATATAAAGTATGCTATATAGGTTAAACAATATGCTGCAAGCTGAGGAAAATAGTTTGTATGACTTTCCCTTCATGTATACTTTTAATTTATGCAGGTAAATACTTTGTGTTTTCCTGAAAGCAATGTTGTGCAGCATTTATAATTTAAAATTTTATATACTCTAATCTGAACCTTAACATCTTTGTAGTTATGTTATTCATTTCATCTTTTAGTTGATTGTGTATCAGTAGTTCTTTTTATTTTTAGTAAACATGCTCTCTGTTCATGCTTAGTAAATATATAATACAGAATATACTTACGCCTGAGTAATGACTTCAGCTAAGCAGTCATGTTGCCTTTTCATGTCATTTTTAAGTAATATACAGGTAGCATGAGAACAAACAACCTTGCAAGCTTCCCGATTACACGTAACACTTCCACTTGTAGGGTACATCACAGTATTTATTAGCATTAAACCTAATTTATGAGTTTGTAGTATTGGAAGATATGCAATTTATTGTCTAAGTTCGGTGAATATACACTGAAGAGTACAGCCTAGTTGAACAAAACAATATAGATGTCAAGAATGTGATTCCAGCATTGTGTAAAGTGCTCTAGATGACTAAATTACAGTTAGTGGGGAAATATTTGTCTGTTTTGCATATGGACTCTCACAATATGGTAGAAACTCCTTTTGCACCATGCATGCAACACATGTGAGTTTTATTAAGGCATACATTCTCTTCTACTGACTGGTCTTTGGAAGAAGCCAGCCAGCTTAGTAATCAATCATTTCATGACAACATTTTTGAAGTGTGTCCCTAATGGGAAATCTGTACATACAATATAGAAGTTAAAACTCTCAGTACCCAAATCCAGCAGAACTTTTTCCCAACTTCCCAAATGTCCTGCAAACCTCTGAGACTGGGTTATAGAACATATTGACTATTACAGCTCTCACTGGACCTCCTAGCAATTGTGGACTTGCTATATTCTCTGATAAAAGAATTGTAGTTTATTGGCCGTTTGGGCAGTTTTTCCATCTCTTTCAACTTTCTGGTTTAAAAGCCCGCGTTTGCACTCGTTTCCCACCTTTCCTGTAACTAGTCTAGTCCAGATACAGATTTGCTGTATCCAGGATTGTTTGTAAGCTTCTGAGCCCCCCCCCCCCAAGCCTTTCTGTGTTGGAGGAAAGCATTCTAGCTTATCAGTGGGAGTGATAAGCACTAGGTAGCCTATCTACCACAAGATCCAGGTACAGATTCTTAGTTTTAGCACTTCAGTTTGCTTATTCATGCTCAGCACTTGTTCAGAACTTTTTGTTAGCACTAAATAAGCTACAAATTACTACTGCACTCAACCTTCCTCTTTACCTAGAGGAAAACAGTTTTTGTATGTACTTTCCTCACTTGCTTAGAGAAAAACAGCTCTTGTAGTCACTTGTTCATAGGTAGGTACTAGGCTATGGGCCCTAGGGCCGATACAAGCCTAGCCAAAAAGGTACCCTGGCGTTCGCCACCCAAGAAAATTATTTTCCTGTGCCCCTGTCAAGCAGAACCACAGAAGTGATACCTGGGGTGAATTTCCTATTACCCATCCAATCATCAAGATTTTTCTTGAATAGTGTTAATCAGGAGCTCTGTTTACTTACTTTGTCTAGAGGAAAGTAGTTTTTTTATTCAGGCATGTCCAAGGGTCAGCTCCCAGTGTTCTCTCCTGTCTATCTGATGAATCTGGGCATCTCGGGGCAATGTAGCAATTGCCTCATGTACACAGACAACCCACTCATCCTACCACCCAACACCACAACCTTGAGAGATGCACTTATCTAGCCAAACTGAAGGTAAAGCTGTCTCTAACCAAGACTGAACTTGACAGTCAAGAGGAGAAGGTAAACACTTGCACCACACCACACTCATCACATAGCCCCACTAAACCTACACCACCAAAATCCACAGATGGAAACACAAAAACATTCGCGGAGGCTCTCAATAATAATCTGCTCAAGCAACAGAGACCTCCAAAGCAGAAACACAAGCAACCTCCACCCCCCAACACAACTCAAATAACACATAGCCCACAAACTCAGTGTGCCACTCAACCAAAGCCCATAAGGCAAAACAACGTACCCGAGACACTAGTCATAGGAGACTCTATAGTCAGGCACACTGATGTCCCACTCACCAGGCTAAACAAGGAGAAGGTTACTGTCAGCTGCCTGTCGGGTGCCAGGATCCACCACATAACCCACGCACTCAGGTTACTCCACAACAAGTACAAATATGACTCTGTCATTGTCCACATTGGTGTGAATGACCTGAGATGTACCTCCCTGGACTACATGAAAATAGACATGGAAGAGCTCTCCGATCTTGTAACCCAGGCAGGTATGACCCTAGCCCTGAGTAGCATCCTGCCATCATCCAGAATGATACCGCAGTACAAGGACAAAATGATTGACTTCAACAATTGGCTAAGCTTCTGGTGTCATTCTAAGGGGATCCAGTATCTGTCTGTCTGGGACGACATGGTTGACAGACCTCAATGCTTTGCCAGAGATGGCCTGCACCTGTCACCCCTGAGATTCCAGATACTGGCTAAGGCTCTTGCTACCCCTATAGTGCCTTTGTTAGGCAAGGTTCAAATGACAAATTCACCACTGTAACAGGAACAGGCAAGCAAAAACTGAGGGTAATGCTACTCAAAGCTAGAAATCTAAACCTCAAAATGCACTCCCTCCAGGCACTCCTTAAAATGGAGAACATCGATATCCATGCATTGATTGAGACTTGGTTCAAGGCTCCAGAGACAACCCTGCATTACCAGGCTATAACTCATACCACACTTTTTGGCCATCTAACCTGGACCGGAACACCAAAGGTGGAGGTGTGTCCATATTCATTAAAGATATCCACACCTCCAGGCTAGTTGCTCAGTGTAATGCATCCGAGGTTATCCAAGTGCAGCTAACTCAAGGTAAAACTGCAATCCAAATTGTAGCTTGCTACAGATTGCCCACCATGCCCCGGGATTCCCACTCCTCTTTTCTTGATATACTGGAAAATGTTAGGGTTCAACCAAAAACCCTAATAATGGGTGATTTCAGCTACCCCAGCATTAACTGAGAAAACTACTCATGTACCAACTCCTTCGCTCAACGCTTTCTGGAATTCATAAATTCCAATGCCCTGGATCAACTTATCCACACCCCCACCAGGGGCAACAATATCCTAGACCTAGTCATTACCAACATGAGTGACCATTGGTCAGATCTGACCATAAGCTAATCACCCTAGATATCCACATCCTGCCCCCACCCCCCATTAAGGAAATTATGGTAAAAAATTTCTCCAAAGCCAACTTCATGCTTCTTAAGACAGAAGTGGCGAACTTCAAGACGCCCATGAAGATGGACAATACAGTTACAATTGCTGAATCCTACACAGATGCACTCTATAAGCACTTACACAAGTGCATGGATCAGGCTATCCCAAACAGAACCAAGACACTATCCTCCAAAAAAAAGATGCCAATCTAGTGGTCCCCTGCCATAAACAAACTCTACAACAGAAGGAAGAAACTGTTGTAAAAGAGAGTAAAATCCCATGGGTGGAGGAGTTCCCTGGTCAGCCTCAGTAAGAAGCTGAGATCCCTTATAAGATCCTCCAAAGCTAGCTATGTAAACAAAATCACCACTGATTTTAGGGACAACCACAAAGCATTCTATAGCTATGTCAAGAATCTCAATGGCAACACCCAGATCCGCTCTGAGTTACAGCACAATGGCATGAAAATTACAGAACCAACTGGTATTGCCAACATCCTGGCAGATAGGTTCAGTGCTAACTTTACCCCCCTCTCACCCCCTAAAGGGCCCATGTCTATACAGGAAGAATGCAGAGTCCCTGTAATCATAATTTGCAGGTAAAAGCCACACTCTTTAAAGCCAAAAACACAGCATCCATGGGACCGGACAACATCCCAGGCTGCGTTTTACATGAACTTCAGAATGAACTGGCTCCCGACCTAAGCACCATATTCTGTCATAGTGCACATCAGGCTCTGTGCCCACTGAATGGTGCACAGCAACAGTTATCCCACTCCACAAAGGGTGAGCCACCACTGATCCCAGGAACTCTCACCCTGTTAGCCTGACAAGCCTGGTCTGTAAGGCCATGGTACGTATCATCATGGAACTCATAAACAAAGACATTGGTAACCTCCAATCTCTGGACTCCACCCAGTTTGTGTTTGTGAAAGGCAGATCATGCCTCCTGAACCTGATCGACTTCTTTGAGGCAGTCACCAAAGCTGTAGATGAGGGTAAGGTTGTTCACACAGCCTATCTTGACCTTGCCAAGGCTTTTGACACCATCCCCCATTCTGGAATTACAGCTAAACTCACTAAACTAGGTATAAATCCCTACATCACAGGATGGTTTGCTAATTGGCTCACTGACAGAACCCACATTGTAAAAGTTTCAGACTCCAAATCTGACTTCAAATCAGTGACAAGTGGAGTACCACAGGATTCAGTCCTGGGACCTCTCGTGTTTGGTATCTACTTCTCTGAAGTACAGGCTAACACAGAAGGTCTTTGGCTAACAAAGTTCGCAGATGACTGCAAACTAGGAGCCATAGTTGAGTCCCCAAATGATGTGGACATCCTACAGAAGAGCCTCACTGAGACAGATGCCTGGTGTCAGAGCCATGGCCTCAAGCTCAGTGCCAAAAAGTGCATTGTCATCCCCTTTGGTAAAAACAATGTACCCATGAACTGCCACATAGGCGGCAGTCTACTTAACACCGAATGTGTGATAAGTGACCTGGGGACCCAGGTGGACAGTAGTCTCTCCTTTGATAATCACATCACCACAGTAGTCAGGAAATCCTTCTCCGTGGCACACCTCATCACAAAAGGGTTGTCATCTAGGAAAAAAGAGGTCATTGTTCCCCTCTATGCGACATTTAGACCCATTATAGAGTACAATGCCCCTTTTGGAATGTACCTCACAAGACATCTGCAGCAGCTGGAAAGGCCACAGAAGTACCACACAAAGATTATTACTGGCCTCAAACAAATGCCCTACACTGACCATCTCAAAAAACTCCAGCTTTACTCCATAGCATATCGCCTACTCTGAAGTGATCTCTGCCTAACATATAAAGCTATGTCAAACCCAGAGCTGTTTGACATGCTACACCTAAAGAAATCCCAATTCCTCCAAGCTACACGCTCTAGGGACCTAAACCTTGTCACCACAATAAACAGGACATGCTGGAGGGCTAGATTCCTGTCCCAGAGACTTCCCATACTCTGGAACAAGCTACCCATTTATGTCAAGCAAAGTTCCTCATTAGCATTCTTCAAGAAAAATCTTGATAAGTGGATGGGAAATAGGAAATACACCCCAGGGATCACTTTGGTGGCTGTGCTCGACAGGGGCACAGGAAAATAACTTTCTTGGGTGGCGTAAGTCAGGGAACCTTGTTGGCTAGGCTTACTGAGACCCTTGAGCCAATAGCCTAGTACCTACCTATGAACCTATTAGGCCTGGGCCCAGGCTCACCCAACCTAAGTAATATGTGGTCACCTGACCTCAAAGTTGGGCCATTGCCATCAGTACGTGTTTTGCTTTGGATCACAGTACAATGCCTTGCACTGCCTTAGGTAATGTTGCCCAAGTCACTTAATGATGTTAGGTATTCCCAGCTACCCACTACCATGTGGAGCTGGGTTCAGAGCACACTTAAAGTAAAAAGGCATCACATGATGGAAGATGCTCCAAATATAGTGAAAAGGAAGTCCAAGCCTAAGACTCTTAAGATCTACATCCTTCTCAAAGTCCGTTACTTGCCAGTAGTCGGACAATCTCATTGGCTCTCTCTCTTTTGAGAAAAATCATTCATGCTATCTCTGCTTGGTTGCGTGACTTTAAAGCAGTGCAGTAAAGACACACCTTTAAGCCCCCCCCCAAACATGAGCCCGAAGGTCATGTTATATTTGCAGCTGACATCAGCTGTCATTTTTTTTGCCTGAGAGAACATTGCCTGTTTTGTTTGATGGCTTAGGACATGGTTTTATAATAACTTTTCTGTCATAGCCTCCAAGTCATTTTCCCATTAGCCATTGATTTAAAGCAACTGATTTTAAGCTGGTGTCAACTGATTTAGCCCAGTCATGCAAACATTATTTGAGGGCGGATAGTAGTAATACCTATTTGATAACTAAGTAGGCCCACTGGACATGATCTGTTTTCAGGGGCAAGCCAGGAGAAATGTCTTGTTAAGTGATGTGCTCAAGTCGCATATTAGGCAGATGAGGGCTGAGGGACTCAAACCCTGTATCACAGGAAGTACAGGTCACTGCCTTAAACCTCTCTGCCAACTGATAGACATTGCAGCCCATTTGGCCTACCAACTCATCCCAGTTTACTACCTACAGAAAAGTTACATATTCATTGTAGAATAACTTCAAGCAAATGTCACTTTTTATCATCATGGAATGATTTTTCAGTTCTGGTCCGTAATAGTGGTGGCATACTTGTTTTGCACCACCTCACTGAGCTCAGCCCATTGAGAGGAACAACTTGTCAACCAGAAAATAATTTGAGAAACCACATCTCAGCTTATTGAAAATAGTTGATGTGTAGCTAAAAATTAAAAAAAAATAAGCATATGCCCTGTCGGCACCCACATGTGGGTGGACTTTGTACAGCAGAACCTCCTTCTACTTATATATACTGTGGCCAATATTACACTGCCATGGAGAAATGGGCAAATTTAATCCATATATAGACATTTCTGAACTCTACATAGGGAACTGTTTCCCCTTTGTCCTTGAAAATGCTCAATAAAACTGGACTTGACAAGTTTATTAGATTGATGAGTGGAACACTTGATTAGAGAAACTCAGTTAAGAGTTTCTCAGTGAGAGGTCCCATGATGAAATGGATTACATGTGTGATTTTACCTTCTTTTTGTCCAACTCCAACAATGCTGCAGACAAAGATAGTATGATTTAAAGAACTCTCCTTCTTTATCCAGCCCACATCTGCTTCCTTCAGTTCACCACTTCAGCATTCTGTGGAATTTCAATTTCTTTTATTTTTCGTATTTGCCATGCAATCTGTTACAACATTTAGATCATTATTTTCCCTAGCCAAGTCACTGAACAGGTGAAGACTAGCTACATCTAATTTATTTGCTGCTTTAAGACTGCAAAATCATTTCAGTCTGTGACTGTGGTAGTAATAAACTACCTTATGCACCAAGAGTTTTAAACTTAGGTTCAGACTTCAAAGTCAGTCTAAATGTAAGCTGTCAGTCACAGATGATCTTTTCCACATATCTACTAAAATATATGGCTTAGAACTATAGTCATTAACCTTAAGCAAAAGCAACTGCAGCAGAAACTTTGTCAAACTTGATATTCAGATATACTTGAAAAAAGTCCTTCAGCAAGACGGCAACAAATGGAAACAGAGGGAATCGGTGAAAAAAAAACATATGCCTATGGTGGTAGATGCAGCCAGAGAAAACAGGAAGTCAGTGCACTCACACAGTAAGTAAACAAGTGAATAGATTAGGCATTACCTCAGAAAATCGTTAAACTCTGTAGTGTAATCTTATGCGGATACATGGTGCAATCAGGGATATTGAAAGCTTGGCTAAAAACAAATAAATCAGCATTTGAGCTGTTTTGAGGTATAGCAAATTAGAAAAATCACAAACCACGTAGAGCAATGCATGAATATTACATCACTAATGTAATAAAAACATATTTTTATAGTTGTTGAGTACTGTTGTCCTTTAACCAAAATGTTTCTTTTTTCTACACTATCCCACATGCAAACTGTTTCATTGCTTGCTCCTTGCACTCTTTAATCCCATTATCATTTCTAAACATCCTTACTTTCAGGTAGGATATTTCAATTAGGTATATCATCCTTTCTGTGAAATAATAGCTCATGTCTTCCCTGAGCCATCCACCTTGTAATATTAAATTGTGTCCCATTGCTTTTATGATTGTCTTTTATGAAAGGTGATAATTGCAACAGATAGATCAAGATTCACATAGGCAGTAGTTCTCTGATATGAGTTTTAACGTATATAACTATACGTTCAGGCTTTCTCATGATGTAAGATTCCTTTCTGCTGGCCCCACCATTACATTTCCCACACCTGACCATTTGCCTGTGTTTCAGTCCTGTGTGCCTGCCCTCCCAGTGCACCCTACTGGTAAGGGCACAAAGTGTCATAGTGCTGTGATGTGTCATTTCTTCCATTCAGCAGAAAACAAACATTTCACAGCATCCTAATAATCTCTCACTGACATGGAATGCTTTACCCTTGACAATTACAGTAGAAGGAGTTTGTACTTACACCCCCAGCTATATACCTCATATAGGTCAGTTCTACACTTTATTCACATCCTAGCTTCCAAATTGGATTTTCTGACACCCAGACTCACAGGACAATACAGAAGGAAAGAATCATCTGACTGACTCCATACTAACCTTTTATAGGCTAATGTCACATGACCTGCCAGTGGGAATCTATCCATGTTGGATGCTTTGGCTGCATTCACCTTTCATGCATGAGGTACTTAAAGTCTATGCATGCATCTTTTAGAGGAGTAGTCTCTTTTCAACCCCAGTACTTAATACAGGTTCATAGGTAAGTGCTAGGTTACCTGCCCTTGCAGGCCATTTCAAACCTAGCCAATTTTCCTTTTTGTTCTCAAATTAACCTATTCCATTTTATTAAACATTAGCCTTAACTTATCTCATTGTTGATATCATCATTGGAGTAATATCTAATTAACTGGGGTCATACCATAGATAATTTAAGGGGACCCATGCATGGGATAAATCATTTATGAGTTGCCTGTGTCCATTAGTAGTACAGGGTGCAGTTTTGGGGTAAATCTTCTATTTCCCATGCAAAGATCCAAGATGTATTTGAATAGGCACAGGGATGAGATTTGTTTAATGTGGATGGGGAGTCTGTTCCAGAGCAGTGGTTTCCTCTGTGATATACCTTTCCCTCCAAAACTTTCTGTTGATGTTGCAAAAGATGTTTAGATCCCTAGACTGGGTATTTCTGATGTTATTAAACTTGCTAATATGCAGTAAATCCATTAATATTGGGTGGGAGGATACCTTGTATGGAAGAAACAGATCACCTCTTAGCAGTCTGTAGGATACTGAGCATACCCCTCAACTGTTCAGATTTTTGGCTCATATTTTTGGTCTGTTCCCCATACAATTTGTGGTTTTCTGGCAAATCACTGGCATGATCTGAGGACTGAAGTCAGTAAATAATTATATACATTTCAGTTTCAGACTTCAAATACTTCAGAAATGTATATTGAAACATAACCTGTTACTCTAGCAACTTTCTAAGTTTATAAGAGCAATATTTAATATATGCCCCTATTTTTGGGCCTTTGTCCCCCCATTTTGCCAGGCTTTGTCTAGATTTTTTTGCAGTAAAAGGTTGAGAGGTATGACACCAAGTATAGTGACAGGGCTTTGAGTCAGTCCATGTAGGACAAGTTGTTTAGACCTGTATCTTTTTAGTAAGGTATCTCTGTGGGTGTTCCAGTTGTTGCATGTGTCTGGACAGATAGATGCCGAAGAGGGGCATTATACTCAATGATTGGCCTAATGAGGACTGAGTAAAAGGGGACAATCATCATCTTGTTTCTGCTGTTTCCATTAGGGGTCGCCACAGCTGATCATCTGTTTCCATTTCTTCCTGTCCTCTGCATCTTGCTCTGTCACACCAGCCTCCTGCATGTCCTCTCTCACCACATCCATAAACCTTATCTTAGGCCTTCCTCTTTTCCTGTTACCTGGTAGCTTCATCCTTAGCATCTTTTTCCCAATATACTCAGCATCCCTCCTCAGCATATGTCCAAACCAACGTAATCTTGCTTCTCTGGCTTTGTCTTCAAACCTTCCAACCTGGGCTGATCCTCTAATATACTTATTCCTAATTCCTGTCCAACCTCGTCACACCCAGCGCAAGTCTTAACATCTTTAACTCTGCCACATCCAACTCAAACTCCTGCCTGAAACTCCTGAGTAAAAAGGGACAGTGACATCCCTAAATCTAGATGCAGTCCCTTTGTTTATACGTTTCACAATAAGAACTTCCTTTTGACAATGAACACATGTTGGTCAAAAGTTAGGTCACTGTCCACATAAGTTCCCAAACCACGAACAACTGGATCAATTCTTAGAGGCATATTGTCAATGTGGTAGTTCCCTGGGGTAAATGACGTCCTAAAGGATACAGTAATGCATTTTTTGGCATTTAGTTTGTCCATGATTTTTGCACCTGTTAATTTATTTGGTACAAACCTTGCTGCAGGATGGCTACATCATTTGAGGATTCAGTTACTGCACCTAGCTCGCAGTCATCTGTGAACTTAGTCAGCCAGAGCCCTTTCATTTGGCTTTTACTTCAGAAAAGTAGATGGAATCCTGCAGGATACCACCTGTGACAGGTCTCTTTGTGAAGGTAACTTCCTCTGTTTTGATTTCCTGCTTCCTGTCTGTGAGACATTTGGCAATATAGTGGGTGACAGAGGGGTTTATTCTCAGTTTATTTAGCCTTTGTGCTTTCCCTGAGTGGGGAAATATATCAAAAGCTTCGACTAGGTCAAGGTATGCAGTGTGTACCATTTTGCTTGCTGACCTTTTCAAAAAAAGTCCCCCAGGTTAAGTAAGTATGACCGGCACTTGACAAATCCAAACTGAGAAAGATATGTTGCCAAAGACCCATGGACGCCTACTAAAGCTCTGTCTGTTGTGAGAAAGTAATATGCTTCTGCTGTGGCTCCTAAAACCTAGAGGAGTTCCACCAGACATGCCAATAATTTGATCAGAATAAGACTGTAAAAAACAGCCCTTGCACATACGGCAATTGCACGGCTTGAATTCCAGTTAGAAAAACAGCAAAGTAAGCCCACAAACTGTGACTCTGAACAAATTTCAGTATTTAATGCATGTCAGCAAAGGAAAAAATAGACTGGTTTTGGCTAATATAGTTACATAGGCTTCCACAGTATTAAAGAAGTACAAAAAAACAATTTCCTTTTATGCATGACATCAACCACATAAGACAAACTGATTGGTCAAATTATAAATTATAAGACCTGGTGGAAAATGTCCACCCAATTTAATTATCCACTTCTTGTCTTTTGCATCAAGAATATTGTGCCATCCTGCTTTATTTAATCTATTGCCCTCAATTTTATCTTTTACCATGAATCTAAAAGAAGCTGTAGAAAGTACTAGGGAGTGTTTGTATAGTGCACTAGTGGGCTTCCTTATCCTCATATCACTAATATGTTCAGATACTCTTAATCTCAGTGGTCTCGAAGTCTGACCCACATAGAATGCTGAGCAACTGCATGTAGCCAAATAAATTATCCAATCGCTACTGCAGTTAGCAAAAAAATGTGACATCAAAAACATTTCCTGAATTTTGACTTATAAATTGTTGAGACTTCATAATTCTCTTGCAATGACCACAGGGAAAACACCCAATGAGAGTATCCCCGAATAAAGTTGTTTGTATACCAGTGTGACTCGAACTTCTGGGTCCTCGTTTGTAGTGACTTAAATGGGAGCCCAAATTTCTGCCTCTACGAAAATAAAATCGGCATTTATCCTGAAGAAATTGAGATATTATAATTAGCCAACAAGGTGTTCCAGTGCTTTGTACACTTTTCATAAGTGTGTTTGTGTTTCTTCCATATGTGGTAACCAACCTGATATCAGAGTTATTAGTTACTTGTTTTTCTTTGTATTTCAAAAGGTCACCTCTATTTAATGTGGTAGCCCAATTACTGGCAGTCAGAACATGTCCCATTTTGTAGCCTCTGTCACAAAATCTCTTAGTAAGATCTTTCCTAAAGTGTTCATAAGTGGATTCCTGTGAGCAGATTTGTCACATTCTTATGAATTGTGACTTTGGGATGTTCCTAGCTATATGAGGTGGATGATAGCTGGATGCATGGAGAAGGGAATTGTACTGTGGATATTTGCGAAATACCTCAGTTCGTAAAATATGATTGGTATCTCTGGTGATTAGAACATCAAGATATGTTATTTGTTCCAAGTTGTAATTCACCGTGAATTGCAGGCCCCATTTGTTTTCATTAAGATAGATAAATTCCAACAAATAATCCACATCTGATCTCCATACCATCCAGCAATCATCCAAAAACCTCCTCCAAATGTCCATTTCCACCAGGTAAATGTTATGTGCATTATCATAAATCAAATGTTCTTCAACATAAGCCATGAAAAGGTCTGCATATATGGGGGCAAAAGAAGCCCCCATCGCTGTTCCTTTAATTTGCCAGTAGCATTGTTCCTGGTAGAAAAAGACATTTTTGGTAAGGACATGTTCAGTGAGTGAGGCATATCAGGAAGGTGTTGAAACCAGGTTGATAGAGATCCGATTTGTATAGCCAGTATTCTATGGCTTCCAAACCGGCCCCATGTGGTATATTGGTGTATAGTGCACTGACATCTAGTGTACATAATAACCACCCCTGTTCCATTTGGGTTTTGGAAATTATCTGAAGAAATTCAGTAGTGTTCTTGATTCTTGAGCGGACCCATTTTAGTAGTGGCTGCAGAAATTTGGTGAGGAATTGTGATAGAGGCTCAGTAATATATGTAACTATATTACCCGAAACCAGTCTGTTTTTTTTCCTTTGCTGACATGCATTAAATACTGAATTTGTTCAGCGTCACAGTTTCCTGGCTTACTTTGCTGTTTTTCAGAATAAGAAAGCCCAGCACAAAGCCACTGTTTCATAGTAATCTTTTGTGCCAAACCTCTTAATTTGAAATCCCCAGCCCCACCTCCTTACTGTACACAGTCCTCTCTCTGTTCACGCTGCGTCTTGCACTTCTCTCTAAGACAGGAAAGGAGATTTATTAGTAATGTGCAGTGTAGGAAAGCATGACCATAGGCCAGTAAAATGTTAGGAGCTCTGCTGTCCAGCCTATCATTAAGAGATAATGTAAACGTCACAGAACTGCTACCAAAGACCCACCTTCTTTTTCTGAAGTGAGCTCTCAGGTCATTCATAATAGCCGAAAAGGCCTTGGGATTTCACTCTTGTCTGTCCTCATTCTGCATGACAGAAGACAGATTCAGGTTGATTAACTACATGAGCGATTTCAGCTGTGTGTTATCATAGGTTCATAGGTAGGTACTAGGCTATCAGCCCTGGGGCCTATACAAGCCCAGCCAAAAGGGTACCCTGGCTTTTGCCACCCAAGAAAATTATTTTCCTGTGCCACTGTCGAGCAGAGCCACACAAGGTTACTGTTTGGGTATCCTCCTCCTGTTGTTTATAGGGTATTGAACAGGTTTGATGGACGAGATGCGCATTTGCAGGTACTTCAGCATCACTTAGGCACACATACACTTGCTGCACTTTTCTTTTAGGAAGTTTGTGTCTTTAGTACCAGATGCTCCCATTTAGCTATCATCAGAACTGTGAGCCCTATCAAATGACTTCTGTTGCTGATGATAGCTTTCCAGTATTGATGTATCACTGCGTTTCCATATAATGTACATTTTGTTGCTTACAGCTCCTCACATATGTCCCTTTCACTAAATGTTTAATGGCCACTACCTTGACTCCAGTCAGTAGATATTTCTGTCAGCCAGGGCAATTTGTCTTTCTCACAGTTGAGAATGTGGCCAGTCTTTAAAACAAAAAAAAGTTAATAAAATACTTTTTTTCACTAAGCCAGTAACACCAAATACCCAGTGAACTTTACCCTTGACGATGTCATTGTAGATACTGTGGGTATGTGTGCATATATAGAATTTAATAAAAGAACCTCTGCACATGTGCGGACCCCAGTCATTAAAGTCTATGGATGCACAGTATTGTCCTGGTGATGACATCGCTATGAGATCCAGTAGAATTATATGGGCAGATCCTTATTAAAAAGTTTACAAAGCTTACTGCTAAGGAACTGTTAATATAAAATGTGTATGATAAGGCTAAATTGTATCACAGCACTTAAACTACAAAGTGCCATGATATATGGTTCATAGGTGAATACTAGGCTAAGTGCCCTGAAGGGCCATTTTAAGCCTAGCCATGACCTCAGATCAGAATCAAACCCTGTACTTTGTGTCTCTAAGGTAAAGACATTAACCATAATGCCAAACCCACCTCCTAAACAATGCCAGCTTTGAAGTCAGTGTGGTGTGCACACTTACTCTTTGAGGGGAATACACACACACGGGCTGGAGTGAGATTACCTATCTAGTGTTACACAGTGCAGACCACAGTACTTATTGCACATACCACAGTTTAAGAAACACTTCAATGATTAAGTCTTTGAGCTAACTGCCGTTAAGAAATTTGTCTCTGGAAAATGTGTGGATCCAGTGCAAAGCTTATTACATCTGTTTAGCTTGATGTTTGTGTATAGTTTCATGATTATTACATCCACTTACATATGTAGGTCCTCGTTTGGACATTTGATAGCTACCTCTGTAGAATCACTGTAGTCTACAAGGTGTGCTTTTGTTCTCTGAACCTTGTCATCACTCCATGGTTTTGTGTATTTGCTTACTTAGCCCGGAATTGGGTGGCCACCTTCTGCATCTAACGTCAGTATAGATAATGTTTGGGGGATGCCTTCTTGCAAGGCTAAAGAGCCCATATGGTGTCATTTGCTGCACTGGACACATAAAGCACCATAAAAACTAAAACATACATAAATGGTTTGCTACGTAGACTTGAAAAGTTATTTCAGATGAAACCTGCCTACCAGGAAATGTATGCTGGTGGTCCAGCCTATATCTGAATGTCAGGATCTATCTCAAAGATGCAAGTGTTCTTTTTTACCTTGATTAAGGTATTCTACAAGCTGATATTTGGGTGCTGGAAAAAAAATGTTTTTCCTTGTTTTGTTTTCAGCAGAATGGGGGACTGTGTGTCTTGTGCAAGCTCTCTTTCATGGTAGGCTTAATTCACCTTTTACAGTTCTGTGTTTCATAGCAAAGTCTAATCTAGAGAGTCTATCTCTCTTTTTTGGTACTCCACGAAATGCCTGGAGGGTATGGCTCTTCATCATTCAGTCCCAGGTAACTGGACTCCCAGTTCAAGCTGTATGTTACATGGTCTGTCCTTCAGATTAGAATCCCATGAATTTACCAAAAGAAAGGCTTTGGGTGGATTATTTTTGACCAGAGATTTTGACTTCTTCCATTGGGTTTCTCTAAAAAGTGTTTCAAGTTTTGGTGACAGCTCATAGACCTTCATGTTTTGTAAGCTACAGTGCTAAAGAGAAATATTGCTACTTCTGTGCAGCGAATTGCAGAATTTTTCTAATTTGAGCATTGATACAGGATTGTCAAGTAGTGCTCTGATATCTGTTTGACGTGGTTCTGATATCTTGTACAGTTAAGGTGCAGTGTTCAGCCAAGTCAGTTTTATAAGCTGTTAAAAAGCACATTATCAGCCAAATGAAATGTTACTGAGAAGCACCTGTATGCCCCTTGAAATGTAAATTTGGGCACAGAAAAGTTTTCAATGCCTCATTTTTATTCAGTGTCCCATGATCCTCTCATATTTTGTTTCTTGAAAGGCTATCTTTTCTATTAGTCATTACATCCCTCAGAAGATTATAAAAACTTTAGGTTGTTATGTCTCATATCCTGTCCAGCGTCTCATAAGAACAAGGTAAACCTATGGTTACATTTCTGTTTCCTGTCAGAAGTGTACTCTTGAGATTTCGTGTAATTAATCCATTCTGTAGCAAGTATTTTTCACCAGAATCTCAGAAAACAGAACTAAATTGTTGCTTTACAACCTGACTGGTGACTAAAAGCTTTGATTCCGCATTATTACAGTTAGTAATTTTTGCAAATCAAGCCAGATTTTCATCACTTTTACTTTAGGTTGAGAAGAAATCCCTGCAGAAAAACAGACAATGGGCCAGATTCAATAAAGCCTAGATTAAGGGTACACAATATGTATTCCAGTAAAATTCTTATCACATTTTTTGAGCTTTCTAGTCAGAAAGATTACACTAAGCATACTACACTTTGTGGTGACCTTTATGAAGCCCTGTCACTATTTAAAGCTGCAAGAATATCAGTAGGAAAAGTAAAATTAGAAGGAAGAAGGTGTGAGTTATGTCTATGTTGTCTGTTCACTCAGAACAGTGTACACTTAGTGTAGATGCCATTGAAATCTGGCCCATGTCTTAATTTGACTTTTAATTTTTACTTATTCGACAACCAGGTAAATGCACTTTTCCACCTTGGACCCTTTTCATTCATGACATAGTTCACAAGGGCAATGGTAACTGCAGTATATACCAAGAAATTAAGACTAGCCAATAAACCAGGATTTTTTTTTTTTTTTTTTTTTTTTTTTTTTATGGCAGAAAACTGAAACACCTTGAGAAAAGCCACAGAGACATAGTAAAACTTGCAAACTCCTCACAGACAGGGACAACATAGCAAGATTGAATTCTGGACCTTGGAACTGAGGCAGAAACCTTAACCAGTAAACCACTGTGTTTTATTTTCTTGACTATTGGCATTTTTTGGATACCAATAAGCCTATTGACTTCTTTTTAATGCATCTTGAATACATTGTTCTGGAAATGGCATTTTCTCTACTGCATATATGTCTAAGGTAGACATCTCTAGCCATTCTAAAAATGTTTGCTACCCTGTAGGACAGATGCTCATAAGCTTTTCTCATACGTACCCATTTGACTCTTTCGTGGTTTCAGATTATAAACTGCTGTGAAATATTTCCTATTAGTAGAGCCATTTCAGAAGTCTTATTACTGGAAGACAGTATTCACTTGTAAGCACTCATGGCATGTCAGGAAGGGGATTCCAAAGTGAACCCTTTATTTATCACCCTTCCTCTTCCTTGAAGTGCTGATGCATTTCTGGGAGTTTAGATTTTAGATACTGAAAATTATCTTTGAGGTTTATGTTGTAATAACCACGCTGACACTTGTTTTCATCGAAAGGGTGGAGCACAAGAACTGAGAAGAGTGGAAATAAACATTCCTTTTAACACTGGTGCAATGGATAATCATGTTTCTTGGTTTGTGACTTCACAAAGTGCTAGCAGTTAGTGCACATTATTAAGCCTATGAGTTATTAGCAAACTACATCCTGTTGTACAGAGTTTGACTCCCGCAGTCCTGATTTACCTGCTGTGTAATGGTCAGCAACACAGTTAACCAAACAGTGCTCAGGAATTTTGGAGATTGAGCTAAGCTCCCAGTAGCCTCCTGGACTGCATGCTTATTAACTACCTATGAATGTATGAATTCAGAGCGGTACAGTGACTCAGGAGATAATGTTGTCAGCTCACAGCAAGAGGTTGTACAGTTCGATTCTTGGCTGGGCTGCCTTCTTTGCAGAATCTGCATGTCCTTCCTTTGTTTGTGTGGATTTCCTCCAGGTGCTCTAGTTTCCTCCCATTTTCCAAAGGTATGCAGTATGCAGATTGAACTGCATTCTCTGATCCAGTCCTGATGGATCACCTACACATTTGCAAAACAAGCAGCACTAAAATTACCCAATCTAAGGATCAGAACCTCATCTGTGATGTAAACAAAACATGTTGGAGGTACGGGTATGAATCTCAGAAATTACCCCTTCTCTGGAACAGACTCCCCATTCGTGTGAAATAGAGCTCTTCCATAAGCCTATTAAAATGCAGTTTAGACCAATGGATGGGAAATTGAAAATTCACCCCCGGCTTGTCAGTTGTGGCCCTTATGGACAGGGGCAGTTTGTAGATGCCCTAAAGCACAGGCATGTACCAAAGCAATGCTAGCCCATGGATACTGATAACTGGTGAAATTGGGGCATGAATGGGTAGGCTTAAAAAGGCTTTAGGACTGTTAGCCTAGTAGCCTTCTGTGATCCTAAGAGTCAGGTGTGATATTAGGTGGTATTTATTGACAGTGACGATGGCTGACAAGTTGCACAGATTCCTCATATAGGCAAATGCAGTTTGTGGCAGCTGTGAGGAGTTTAATTGTAAGCACCTAACCCTGTTCCCTGGTGAAGATGTAGGCACCCACATCACTAATTCTGTCCATGCTGATGGGTGCACCAGCAAGAAAGCTGCATCTCTCCTGCCTCCATAGCTCTACGCTTCCTGTACGTAAGCTGCTAATTGAATGGGCCATGGTTACTCTTGCCCTGATGAGAACAAATGGGCAGAAGATCTCTCACCCTGGTAAGGAATGAATGGGTAGCCATGGCAGTGGTGTGATGCTACATGGGACCTCTCACCCTGGTAAGAAATTAATGGGTAGCCATGGCAGTGGTTTGATGCTACGTGTGACCTCTCCCCCTGGTAAGGAATGAATGGGTAGCCATGGCAGTGGTTTGATGCTACATGTGACCTCCCCCTGGTAAGGAATGAATGGGTAGCCATGGCAATGGTGTGATGGTACATGTGACCTCCCCCTGGTATGGTATGAATGAGTAGCCATGGCAGAGGTGTGATGCTACATGTGATCTCTTACCCTGATAAGGAATGAATGGGTAGCCATGGCAGTGGTGTGATGCTACATGTGACCTCTCCCCCTGGTAAGAAATGAATGGGTAGCCATGGCAGTGGTTTGATGCTACATGTGACCTCTCCCCCTGGTAAGGAATGAATGGGTAGCCATGGCAGTGGTGTGATGGTACATGTGACCTCTCCCCTGGTATGGTATAAATGAGTAGCCATGGCAGAGGTGTGATGCTACATATGACCTCTTACCCTGGTAAGGAATGAATGGGTAGCCATGGCAGTGGTGTGATGCTACATGTGACCTCTCACCCTGGTAAGGAATGAATGGGTAGCCATTGGCAGTGGTGTGGATGCTACATGTGATCTCTCACCCTGGTAAGGAATTAATGGGTAGCCGTGGCAGTGGTGTGATGCTACATGTAACCTCTTACCCTGGTAAGCAATGAATGGGTAGCCATGGCAGTGGTTCGATGCTACATGTTAAGTGAAACATTATGGAAAAATTTAATAACTAACAGGACAAAAACACATAAATTGTAAAATAAATTTAAAAAGCTACAGAACAGCTACTACATGATGTTACTGTGAAGGTAGAAAAGGTGTGTCAGGTAAGCTAACCTGCATGTTTCTTATTTGATGACTGGTTTTCTGGATTGTTGTGTAAACTCAGAAAATAATGTGGCTAAATGCAGCTTCAAAAGCATATTTACAACATCGGGATTGGTGCTGGGATTCGAGAAGCAGCATATGGCATTGGAGAAGTGGCCCCAGCAGCATACAGTGCATCTACCTTAGGTATTCTGTGTAGTACAGCACAAAGACGTTTACATATACCAAAGCAGGGCACAGCAAGTCCTCCAGTGATCATATAACTTTACATTTTGTAATTCATTATTCATTAACCTCGGTGGGCTGTTTCATGAACCCTTACAGCCATTATCTGAGTCAAAATGGAAGGGATTAATAATACGGTCAATTTAATGTGGTCACTTAACCAATATGATTTTGTGTTTTTCATGAATGAATTTCTCCAAGTCTTTTGGGTATGTAATGCCATGACAGGAAAGGACTATGTTCCTAAATCGGGGTACAATTAAAGTTAATGAAATTAGTATTTATCAAGATCAAATGACATTCTTATATCATCTGAGAAAGTTTTAACCCCTTGCGGTTGTGCTTTCAACCCCTCATCCAATGATCTATAGTTTTGTCATCTACAAAATGTAGATAAGTCTTTAAACAAGGTTGTTTTCTGGAACTAAGTTGTAACCTTGGCCTAATCTGTTAAGTAAACATTGTAATGTGTTAAGGTCAAGACAAAACAACAGTTGTGCAAAAGAATCACCATGGAATATTCCTCCCTTTGAATTTTTATCCCTGGGATAATAAATTGCCCTTTGTCATGGCTTAACTGCAACCTGTTTTGCTACTGTCCGAGAGTCACTGTAATGTAACTGATTAATATAGAGTATCTGTAAGCACTTCTTTATCCATGAAAGTGGGATGTTATCAAATGCTTTTTTGTAATCTATCCATGCCATACTCAGATTCTTCCCCTTTTTACAATTCTCTATTATGGCTTTATTTAGCAACAAATGTTCATGTGCTCCATTTGACTTTCTTTTGTTACCCTTTTGTTCTATTGAAATAACTGCACTTTTTTTCTAAATGACTAGAAACTCAGCATCAATTCCAGTATATCGTATGCACATCGTCAGAAGGCAAGTTATCAGTTTATACTTTTTAGGATGGCTTACAGGTTTACTCTTAAGGAGAAGTATTGTTTTTCCTGTTAGTAACCAGGCTGGTATCTGTTCAGGATGCACACACAAGTAATTCTTACTCAGGGCTAAATTTTTAAGTAAAGATATTAATACTTCTAGCAAGGAGTTAGGCACTGCATCTGGACCTTATGTTTTTTTTTCCATTTGGGAGCTTTTCTTAATTTTGTTTCAGTTTCTTTGGCCATTACTTTATCATATTTCATATTCTCTGCATTTGAACTCCTTACTGTTTCTTTTAATTTTTATACATTCAGCATCTTTGTTACGTTCCACAGGGTCTTCATAGATATTTCTCCAAAATGTCTATCTGTTTTTTGGTGATGTTTCTATTCCTTTTGCTTTGTTTACCAGCTCTTTATAAAACTTTTTTGGGTCATCAATGAATTGCTTATTTTGTACTTAAGTTTTTCTGCCTGAGCTGATATCATTAGTTTATTATTTGCAATAGTGTATAATGATCTGGGTCTGCTTTGATACTGTGCATTGCTTTTATCACATCTATCTTAAGTATTTTTGTTGATCTATTCCCTCTTCTAGAGTATTCTAAAAGCCACACTTCTTGTCTTAATTGCTTTGTAGTTTTTTTCTATTCATTGCAACCGTGATGGCATTTTATTTTTACCTTCCTTTCCCTTAATGTTTTTTTTTTTAGTAAGACTGTATCTGTTATTAATTTAGCTGCACAGTAATGAAAGTCAGAGAGGTGAGATTGCATTGGTTTGGACATGTGCTGAGGAGGGATGCTGGGTATATTGGGAAAAGGATGCTAAGGATGAAGCTGCCAGGTAACAAACAGGAAAAGAGGAAGGACTAAGATAAGGTTTATGGATGTGGTGAGAGAGGACATGCAGGTGGTTGGTGTGAAAGAGCAAGATGCAGAGGACAGGAAGAAATGGAAACAGATGATCCGCTGTGGCAACCCCTACCTGAAACAGCCGAAAGAGAAGAAGAAGTAATGTATCCTATTTACTTTTGTTATATTACATGGATTTCTTTTAATACTCCTGATTACTTTGTTCAACTGTTTTATCAGACTTCTAACATTTTGGGTCGTATTTACATTTCTGTAATCTATTTCTTTAATTGCTCTTAATATGTCTATCCATCTCTGTTAAATCAAGCAGCTCTTCCCTTAGTTTATTTTGTTCTAAAATGAGAGCACATTCTTTGCTCTCTGTTTCTTGTGAGCGTTCTACAGAAGTCTGCAAAACATCTTCCTGTGACATATCCTCTTCAGATGCATCTTGTATGATCTGCTGCTCCATCATCTGGGAAGTCATTGTCCCATCACTCGACAGCATTGCCTGCATCAGAGATACCTCTGTTTCCTCCCTTGCTGTGCAACTTCAACTGAACTTTTTGTGGCAGTGGCAGTTAAATGGCATAGCCAGAGGAAGAAAACACTTTATTTGAAGTTTGTAAGATTTTCACAAGTCGAACAATAAATGGAAACCAGGACTGGACCCTGGAACTTAGAACTGTGGGCCGAGATCTCACCACAGACCCACCATGATGCCCACCCCAGTGGACCAACTCAAAGGAAACTGTGTGTATCTGATTTTCATGTTGCTAGATTTGTGCAGTGTTATGTGTAGCAAAATCCCAGACTGGACTTTGTTGCCTTGGTGCATACAGCATGGGCAGTGAATGTCACCTGTCACTCTGTACTGACAAATGCATGACAAAAGATGCCAACATCCCCTGGGCATTGTGTCCCATTTATTTATTTATTGGTTTACCATATAAGGCCACTGGGCACAAGTGTTCCTTTTCAGAGGTGACCTGAGACCACTCAGTCATTAATTCTGTGGTTGAGAATCACACAGTAGGCAAAAAAGGACTGGGGGGGAAACAAACCCAGGATTACATGAAGCAGCTCATGTTCTTAATCTTCTATACATAACAATCATGGTCTCTGTAAAAATACAGAGGGTCTTAAATATAGAAAACCATAGGTTCTTCATTACATGCTAATACGCTGTGATGTTAAGGAGTACAGCTAGTCCCTGTTAAATACTTAATAGCAATTGTTAGAGTCACTACTGGACAGCTTACACTATGTACATAGAATCACTACCGGACAGCTTACACTATGTACATAGAATCACTACCGGACAGCTTACACTATGTACATAGAATCACTACCGGACAGCTTACACTATGTACATAAAATCACTACTGGACAGCTTACACTATGTACATAGAATCACTACCAGACAGCTTACGCTATGTGCACAGCATTTACTGTTTTTTTTTCATCATTATTTTGTAAGTGAACTGATGCTTCATGGCCCCATTTCAACTCCGACCCTGGCCTCAAGGACAAAGGTAAGTGTAATATCTATGGTAAGTTTAGAATAGCCAGTCAGCAAACATTTTTTCATACCTCCACAATATGCAGTGTCAGCATGGCAGAGGACAGCAGAAGCCAAAGACAGATTGTTATGGATGGATTCATGACAGGATCAGCAATCTTGGGGTTGATCCCAAGTATTTCTTGCAACTAGCATAAGTGATTCTGTTTCTGAAAGTCACTGTATGGCAGTTGTCTTTGACACAAGTTTACCTTCAGACAGGTACACCCTAGGGTAAGTGGCCAGGGTTCAGAGTAAAATGATGAATCAAAAATACATATCCACAAATAAACAGGTGTGTGGGTGTCTCTGTCTAGTTTAATCAGATTGAATATAGTATTAAAAGTATTAACATGTAAGCATAACAAAATAATAACAGGAACATGAGTAATCTGCAAATGTGAGGAATTTTGTAAAAACACATATATGGGCCAGTAGGCCCTTAGTAGCAACTAAGAAAAGGAATGTGTTGTAAGAATGGTGATGATGAGATAATTCAGACAGTGCTGGTCTTTGAAAACAAATTATGATGTGATTCTGTGTCTGCTGTAAAAAAGGATTCACAGTGAAAGGAAAACTCTGACCCTCGTTGGGAGTATTCCAAAAATTAGAAGAACAGTTTCAGAAGCTTTTTCCTTGAATCATAACATAACATAACATAATTGTTAACAAAATCAGACATTTCCAAGCATAAAATGATGTTGTACCTGAGCAGATATGTTTAGATAAACATAAATGTTGGCTGTAACTCTGTGTGCATAACTCATTATATACTTCTATTTCTTAAATGAATAACTATGTATTGAGCAATGTTTATAAATGAAATAACTCAAACACTTTCTATCCTTCAAAGTTTTAGAAAGAAACTGTACAGATAGATCTTAAAGTTTATTTTAATAAATCTTAAAGTTTATTTTAATAAATCACATACAACAGAATTTGTTGAGTTTTGTACCTTATCCATTTATGTGATTATGTCTCTTAATATTACTTGGTTAAATGGTGCAAAATGCATTAAAATTATGTTTTTATTCAAGAAAACACACAATCTTTAAGCAAGAGTTGGCCATTTCTAATTCCTTGATTATGAATGAAAAATTCAGTGTGTTGTGTTATTCTACAGGTAGATATCACAACATTCTTATCTGAGCATATATTTAGTTCTGCTGTATGTTGAATTTTAATTATTTGGAGAAATTATTTTTGTTTTTTGTATATACAAAAACACAGATCCATTAGTGCAGTGTAGTATTATGAACTGTCACTTTTAAATTTATACTGCGATGGCTTTGTCATTTCACCTCTCTGTGGAGAATTCCACAACCCTTCCTTTTCTGCTCCACACTAAAGTATGAGCTAGCTGTAAACTTCTTTGTTTACACTAATCGAAATTTTTGAATGCTTTTAATTGCTTACCAAAGTTTTACTTAAATATGTGTATATGGGCACAGTATAGATGTGTTTTAAAATCTGGGAAGATCATAAAAATACCTGGCTGAATACATTGTACAGCTGCAGAAATTGATAGTGTTAAATTATATGACTTGCTTATAAGACTACATTGAAACATTACAGACATCTGTGCCATATGTAAGTTAAGAAAAGATGTGTGTGTTCTCTTCTATAACCAAGTACATACCATTTTATACAGTTTTTGCTGAGCTATAGTGGTCAACATTATGAATGCCCAGAGATTAATTCATTTATTTATTCATTCATTGTTTATTAACTAGTTATGTGGACTAAACTAAAGCCAACCATCCTTATAAAATAGACACAAAAGTACATATGATATCAGTGCAGATACAGAACACCTGAAGAATAATACAGGCAGAAAGTGAACACTGGATATAATTCAAGTTAATATTAATATCAGTCCAGCATAACAGGACACACAGACTTCTGGAAACTGAAATGACCAAGTGTTGTAGCTGAGACCTCTTTATTTTATTTGCAGCTCTTACTACATCAACTAGAACGAAGCATTTTGAAATGTAAGAATTTAATGACTAGAGGAGCTTTATAGGCATTATGAATATACTGACCTGGGCATTTGCAGTTTACCGGTACAGTGCTTTCACCACTGACCCATAAGTACTAGGAAGTTACAAGAATTGTTCAGAAATAATCAGCATGTAAGGAAAGATTTGAGCAGTCAACCATCAGTCTGTTGGATACAGCATGCTCATTCACAGTTTGTTACTTTAGCATCTATGATGTGTTGACAGCTTCTGTTTTTGTACAGCCCGGTCTGGTTCAAATTGTGTATTTAAAACAGATAAATGCAAAGGACACCTGAAATCATGTCTCATTTCCATATGAAGAACAGTGCGTTATGCAAAGACTATAAATTGGTGTGATTACTTAGAAACAAAAATGAAACAAAAAAAAAAAACGGTCTGGAAGACAGCGGAATAAGCAAGTAGTAAAGCTAAATTCAAAGTGTTGAAGTGTTGAGAAAATAAAAAAAAACTTGTGTACAGATTCAAACATGATATTTAATTGTGTGTGTGTGTGTGTGTGTGTGTGTTTTTCTGAAGCCCCTCACCTTGAAATTCTTCATTACAAGCCTTCTCCCAATATTTTATATATGAAAATCTTTGTCATCCAAATGAAACCCATTAGTAACAGAGCACTGAAAATGCTTTCCTTCAAATAAATTAGTAAATACATAAATAATCAAGACTAGTTAAACATAGTACAAGAACACTGACATTTTGTCTTCATCTTTCTTCCTGATGTTTAGAATGTGCGTAGCCTGTTTCTCTTGTATTTGTATAGTTAAACGTCTTACTTTCCCATACCTTGTGTGGCAAAAAAAAAATATTTCTGATTATACTTTTAACTATTCTCATTTGTTCATTGTACATTGACTTGAGAATGTTCCTTTACTGTGTAATAATGGTGCTTAATGTCAATTATATTTAAATATGTCTAACGATTTTCCTGGTGTTTTTCCCAGGGACTCCCCTGAATATAGGGAGTGCCCGTTATGACACTGCCCATTATCAGATGTAAATAAGCGTGTTCAACAGCTCGCTTGCTAAGCTAGTATAACCACCTTAGACAATAATCTTCAGTGGTAGGTAAACTAGGCCTGGTGATTACACAGACCAATATGTTCTTCATTTACTATATTTATATATCTACTTATGAATTTATGTTGATAATCAAAATGACATTGAGCAGTTCTGAATGCAGTTAGACTCACCTAAGTAATATACACACAAACACTAAAATGATCCCACATTAAACTGTCTATATCTTTTGTTAATTGATTTATAAACTAGTACCAAAACATTAAAAATTAATTCCACCTGATCTAACAGTACATGAAAATATGTGCCATAGCAGCTCAGCTACAATTCACAAAGGATCCTATCCGAAAATCTATTTAGTAAGACATGGGGGTATGTCTTATTAAAAAAAAAAACGAAGTTAAAAAGAAGGTAGACATAGCGAACTACTTATATAATATGAACTCTTTTACAAAAGCGTGTAATGCTGCTAGGAGATAAGATTAATTGGAGTGAGCTTAAATGTGTCGTTATTTTATCAAAAATCTTATTGGCTTTGTAAATAACTACAAGTAAGCATAGCTATTCAGTCTTTTGCCTGACATTGCAGAGAATCATGATGGGTGGCTCACCAAACATTCTTAGAAGTGGTTTACTTGTTTCATTCCATTATCAAGGTAAAATATGCTTAGAAAAGCCTGTTGATAAGGGCAAAGCAGCATCCTGCTGGGAGTTAGACCGAATGTAGGCTGATGTAGAGGGTGTCAGATTAAGGTCTGCTGGGTGAACAGAGCTCATTATTATAATCAACAGATCTGGGGGTATGGTGCATACTACTGACCCACAGGTCACACTGACAGGCAGTCAGTCCACTGTTACTGCCGAGATGGATATTGGCAAAATGTCATTATCTTAAATTTGAGAAAAGTCAAAGCAGACAGACTGAAATATTCCAACATATCTCAGTCTGTGTAAGCAACTGAAAAGTTCTAAAAATTCTGTATGTAATAAATGTTAAAAATGACTGAATATGAGCCTCACACTTTCAAACCTTATTCAAAAAATGTAAAAATGATTCGAAGCACCTAATAAGTTTTGAATACTCTACCCGCAGACTGCAGTACCACTTCAACACACAAAGGGATCGCCAAACTCCGTGTGTGCAGTCTTTTTATTTACTTGTAACCAAGTGTGAAAGTTCTGACATTTAATATTACTAGTATGTTCATATCACAGAAGAGCGCTGCATGTGAGGAAATGTCAGTTATTACAGAGCGTATCTGACAGGACTATGTCATTTGAGTTGTTTTAGAGTAAAATCACTGCACACATATTCTTGCATTCATAGCAAGCAACATATCTCACTCATACTTATCAGCGGGACATATTTTCACAGAACGTCCAGAATTTTTGATTTTGGCCTATTCCTCATATTTTTTTCTGGCAAATCACTGAGGATTCAAGTTACTAAATAATGACATACGTTTGAGTTTCAGACGTGTTAATGCACGACTTTATGCTGCTAGCTGGCTACACTTTTTGTCAGTTATACAGTAATTCTAAAAGAGAGAAATAAAGTAACACAGTATCACTTCAACATATTAAAACGAACCGTTCATAATAACAGTATTACTTGAGTTGTCTCGGCAACATTATATGAAGTTTTTCTCTATGATAAATGATTTATTTGTTTTTAAAGTGGACACGTAATTATTTATTGATTTCTTAACTAGATAAATTAGATCTGTTTCAGTCATGACGGAAGCCAAAAGACACTGCAAATTCCATGTTACAATGCCTTTTAATAAATCAGCTTTCACTTTTCCAGAATACATCTGGATTTAGCTAACAATATCATAATCTGATTTTTTAGAACAGGCGCTAGATGAAGAGACAGATTTCCAGAAAGGATGCGATAGTAAAATAAGGAGCATATGTCAGCAAAGAAAAGTACTGATAGAAAAGCAAAGTGCATGCAGCAATAAAGTTCAGTATATATATATATATATATATATATATATATATATATATATATATATATATATACACACACACACAAGGTGTGTGTGTTTCCATCCACACATAATAGCACACACCTATCGCTACACTTGTTTTTTCAAGTTTAAATGTGCATTACTGACCAGTAACGCAAGAAAGTGACAGGGCACTGGTGCACACTTGAATTCGTCTTATATCTAGTAGTAATTTCTTCCTTTTGTTTTCATAATTTCCTGTCCCTAAAATGAATAAAAACAAATACCTTAGCTGTATTTCTTACATGAGTTTATATTTTATTAAATGATATGTAGCAGTTTTTATTTTTAGTTATACCAGAAATTATTTTCCTTTTCGCACCTACACTTTGTCTGGACTTCTTTTCTCAGAAGGTGGATAATAATAAAGCCCCGAAGTAATACCAAACCAGTTAACACAAATTACATATTTAAATGGACAAAAACTTCAAGGAATAACCGTCATGTTTAAGAGACGAAATGAACAATGCGGAGATGTAAACAACGTTACTAATTTGGTGATATTTTGAATAGCAGTTTTAAAGTATTTTTAATTGACTCTTTCTGTTTGTATTATTTAATAAAAAGCAGGCGAAGATCCCTTCGGCACCCATCTTGGTTTCAGAGCCAGACGTGAGCAGTGGGTGGAGGTGACTTACTTAGGTGATGCAAGTGAAGGTTTTGGAGTCAAACCTTGCACTATTATTTCTAATACCGAACTTGAACCGCTGACGTAAACTACTGCTAAATATCTTAAGCACGTTAAACACACACACACACAAAGGTCTGATTTATTTTTCCCTTGAACACATTTATTTATTAATTCATCTGTAGTCGTAGTGTGCAGGTTGTAGCCACATGAGAGTGCTTTATATTTAGAAATTATCAAAACAAAATACAGAGGTAATAAAAGAAGATGGTACAATGAATGTATCAATAACTTGTGTAGGGAGTAACAGCTGCTGAAGAAAACCTCACCAGAGTCAAAAATTGGCACTGTGCTAGTTAATAATTAAAAGCTATTTTAGTTTATGCCATTCATAATATCAATTTACTGGATCTCCATAATGCAGTTAATGCAGCACCAAGAAATACACAGAGCTGAAGAAAATATCATTTGTGAGGGTCATTATTATTGCTATTAATTCATTAACATGCAGAATGTGAGGTTTAATAAGACTTAAGTAGTGCCGCCTAGATTGCAAACTCCTTGGGGATCACACATATCTGAAATATTCCGACACGCATAACTGACTTCTATTCAGCTGTGATATTGGAGACATAAGACCTGTTATTAATAGCAGAGGAAACCATAATTTACCTCCTAGTTCTTGTCACTTTTGTTTGCATATATTTTCTGACTTTTGTGTACCAAGTTCTTCCAAAGTCTGTGTAGGGCACAGTCCTTATTTACACCGCAAAATAATTATACTGGTGTTAAGAACTGCCATGGTGGGTAGGGTGTTGCTGATGGTTAATTTAGACAACACAAGCAAACAGTCTGACATTTCCTTTGCAGATTGTACGTCTCCTACTGCTATCAGCTTGTACTTTTCATTTAATTTTCTGAAACGGGCCCTAAATTTTATTTGCAAGCCTCTCTTTTGAATAGTGTAGAAAGTTACTAAATGGCTGGTCTAACACATCCACCCAAGCTAGCTTGAATGTATTTTTTCCCACATAGCAGCATGCTGTATTAATGTATTTACCACTCCTATGAAACATGTATAATCAAATAAGATTTAACACAAACGCACCATTGATCTTGCTATTTATAATTTCAGATTCCTTAAACATTACGAGTCCTTCTGTCAATTTGATTTCTGATTTACCTCTTGGAAAACACTGGAGGTGACACCAATCCAACACCTTTGGATGCTTATTATTTTGTCAGTGTTAGGGATGTAATGTCATGCACAGCCTGTAGCTTTTTCTCTCTGGAATCATCGACAGCTGCTTGTAGATAATTACGCTGTCACCGCTTGTTATGGTGGGGAAGAAAACACTATACTGACAGATTCCATGGCTTCTGGCTCTTGTGGATTTCTTATAATTTAGGGTATTTAATAAACTAATATGAACAATGTATACTATGCATACTCGCACTCTCCTTTGAATTGCACAAAACAGGTTAATGCAAAATCCTGCTTTGCATTTGGTTTTGCTGTTTACTTAGCTAAAGAAGCATTTTTTAGCTAAAACGTTTTAGTCTGTGGAGCCATACAGTACAAAGGAGAGCTAGGGAAATTGTATAAGAAAAAACACGCACACAGGAATAGAGAAAGAAAAGAGAAAAAAAGCAGCAGGCTGATTACGAGGTGTCAAAATTGCCAGGAGCAAGAAGGTGATAGCAATCAGGGGTGAGAAGAGTGCGGCATTCATGCGGGGCAACTAATTATCCGTCTCATTTGAGGAGTGCAGCATTGGAGGCAGCGCGCGCCTGCTGCACGGTGACAGATTGGCGCGAGGAGAGGGGAGGTGTTAAAACAATGGAGCCCAGCTCAGCATCATTGCTGCATGCTAATCAGCCGCCCTGAATCTAGGCGCCAGCATGTCACATCATCACAAATTCCCAATGAGTAAGAGTGCAGGGAAGGAGAGGCAAGCTGCTTTTTGCTTCACTAAGGCTTGGCTGAGACAATAAAATGAGTTTACGTCTACTATTTTACCTTTTAATATTGCCTTTCAGCCCCCTTAACCTAAAGGCAGATTGGCTCTGTGTGTCATTAACCTTTAGGGACCAGGGTCTGCGCAATTTACACTACAGTATATCCCCATTTCTTCATTAAGGTGTTGCAGTAATGAAGTTAAAGGGGTAAATTAATAATAGTCATTACTGCATTTCAGTTTTCTAATTTGCTATTTCTAAGTCTGGCTTAATCATTTTTTCATATGAGGGAAACCAATTATACTTGCATCTGTGCGTGTTGCACCTTTTTACTGTAAAGTGTATCATGCACGATGAAATGATGTATTCTATGAAACCAGCAATGCAACTTTGCCCCATTTCATTGCTCTAAACATAGTGATAAGTACAGTGGTTTAAAATGAAAAACATATTAATTTTAAACTGTCAGCTGTGCATATTTGGATATTTATCGACTTTGTTCCCAGATGGACGTTCTGTGGCAGGATTTTTTTTGTATAATTGGAGATTATGTTTGATAACTGAAGATTATGTTATTAACAAATAACGGGGGAGGAGGTGGGTGGGGGAGCGTGTTTTTAGATGACGTGATATTCCGCGACTTACTGATTTATTATAAGGGAGATTCATATTTCTAGAGTCACACTTTATGAGTTACGTCACTCAGGTCACTTCACAAAAACACGATGTATTGTAGGAAGATTTTTTTTTTTACAAATTGCCCTATTTTTTAAAGTTTAGATTTTATAATTATTTATAATTTCTTGCAGTCTGCTTAAGCTGCAAAATGCAATCCATGTCAGGCTGCGGTTATTTACCTTTTAATTTTCAGCGAAGAAAGGTTGAGACATTATGGGAGAGTTGCACCCATTTCCCCATCCAGGACCTCATTAAGCCAATCTCATTGCTACTCACTGTATTGATTGTATTTCTTCTGATATCTAAAAACCTAAACGATACAAGGCTGCTTTAGTTTTAGAAGCTCTAAAAAAATAGAGCTCCTGAGAATCACACTGGAACTGGGGTGCAGCAGAGCCTCAATTTGGGACTTCAGTGCATCACCAAACGCACTAAGCACAGCAGAGACACATCCCCTGCCTTCAGCTATCCAGAATTTTGCAGACCGTCTCTGATTGTGCCTCACTCATATTTTTGATCATCCCCCCAAAATGTTTGATTTTATTTCTAAGTCAGTGAATAATTACGGATGTACGAGGTTCAGACGTCTTATTGTACGGAAAGCACGTTGACGCAAAACTTGTAGTTTTATTAACTTTTTAAGAGAATTAGAGTAACATTTAAAGAATTGTCCCTATGTTTTGGCCTTTGTCCTTCCCTTCATTATTTTTGGGTTTGTCCAAAATTCTTGAGCAAAGAAGTTGAGAGCTGTGAATGGTATGGTGAATGATACAGGCACCAACTTATAACAGTTATTAAGGTTTGCAGTAGCCATATTCTGTGATGATGGATACAGACTATCCAGCCAGTAACTACCCTGAGCGAATTAACTATTTACCTACTGAAGCTATGTATTTCTCTTCATCATGCTATTTAAAAAAAAAACTTTAAAGTTATAGACATATACGTAATACCCGCAAACATATAGTAACTGTATATATAATATGTTGCACGGGTCTAAGACAGCATTCACTACAGACCATGGTCACTGTTGATGTGACATCCCCACCTCATGCACTATTTAGGGGAAAGGGGGTTGATGCCTGCTTTCCAAAAGTTCTACAATGGAGGAGTGAGTAGTATGCACAAAGAGACTGGCGAAATTAGAGCATCCATTTGTTTCATTTAGGCATTTATTGTCTAACAGTAAACACAGGAGGTGGACAGATCCGAGGACCGTTTTCAGCATAACTTTGGCTAAGACAAACCTTGATAAGATACGTATGATGAAGAGTAAGCATAATTACTATAATTTAGAACATACAGTTGTGAAAGTGGAATAAAACAGATATAGAAACATGTCAAAAATGTATTTGTTTACAACTGAAGTACAAGTATAATTCGTAAAGACGCATCGGCGTCCTACTAAAAAAAACTAACTAGCTGTACTGTAGAAAGTGAATGTTAACTGACACCTGCTACCTCCAGTCAACTGGTAACGTTAATGTTTCATAAGAGCCAGCACTCTATAAATCACAGTGCTGCAAAACAACTTACAGCTCTCTTCCAGCAGGTGGTATAGGGTCAACATTTTGTCCCAGAAACACACTACTGTGATTATAAAATTATGAGATGCCAAGATTAAAAAAATATTATTATTATTGTGATTATATGCTAGATTGCTTCTTACATGGAATCTGGGGAGAAAAGATTCCAAAAAATAAAACCTAGACATACAGTGATAATATACGAAAGCCCTTTGAAAATATGAGTTCTTTGATTATAATCACGCCTGGATGGTTAAGTATATTTGATTTAAATCTGAAGTCAGTTATTAATAGGATTAAAGTTACACTTTCATTGCAGCATAATATTATTATCTATCACATAACACACGAACCCAAGTGCTGCAAATAAAGTTCAAAAAGTGTAGTGATCCATATTTCTGAATACAGGCAGTCTAAATACCGAAATTTATGAAACAGAATTAAATTCTACAGCATAAGTAATTCTCACATTTCTAATAGCTCTGCATCAGACTGATTTTTGTAAGATAATGCTGGAATATAGTATACTCTTCTTCATAACGTTTTCTGTCTGTGCGGTGGGGTGCAAGTCTCCCGCAAATACCACCATCCCACACTACTCTTAATTACATAATCATCTCCAGGGTGACAACACAATGACAATATGGAAAATACCAAGGTTTTGGCAACGTTAAATGTTTTCTGTTGTCTTTCAAGTTCCAAAAGGAAAAATGCCTTTTTTCAAATTACATGGTAGCCATATGACTGAAGCTCTTGTGTTTCAGAAAAATATCTCAATCCTAATGGGATCCAATGCACATAGCATTGACAAGCAACTGCAAGACGACCTAAGTCCTAATTATCAGGATTATAACCAAAACAATATACAATCAGAGGGTAGCAGGAAGCTGTAACACTCATTCTCTTCAGAGGGAATGATTATGTATTTATTTATTTATTTATTGATATTTGGTTCCTGGAAAAATCAGATTGGGTAGGAATGCATTTTTCAGTGGAGGCCTGGGGAGAAAAGCTCCAAACTATTACAAAGCATTTTAAGAACAACAATTTTACAGTCTTTAAAAATAATACAAAAACAAATGCAGTTTATATAATTATACCAAATTAAGCATATTATGAAAGCATTGGTTAAAAATAGATGCAATTTATATGACAATGATTTAATAGTTGGAGAAATTTTAGCCAGTTTATAGAGAAATTAAAGACAAGTAAGTATAAAACAAGCAGGAATTGCAGTACAAAGTAAGATAAAAACGGGCTTACGGTATATTCAGAGTGAAAGCCAGAGGATTGAAACTGATAGAAGGTAAGGAAATAACAAGAAGTGAGAGTAAGGAGATCTAAGGTATGAATAGCTATTTGCTCACATTTAAGGACAGAGTTTACCTTGGTGTTGAGCAAGAACAGAGCTTTTTTGGCTAGGAAGTCTTTCAGAATGGAAGGATGGGAGGGAGAGTATTAACCTGACAGACAGATATAAGGAGTTTCAAGCCTTAGCAACATGGTACGAGTACAGACAGTAGCCAGCATATTTGATAGGTTTGTGGACAAACAGGAGTTTTTGGTCAATGGATCATAATGACTGACTTGGAACATGGTTATGTTGTGTAGAATGTTATTTAGTGCTGGACAAGCAGATGGATTCTGGATAATTTTATAGATGGCGAGAAGCTGTGTATATGTTAGTTGATGGGGTAGTTCTAACCAAATTAGGCTTTTTAGTGTTGTACAGTGGTGGATTCTGAAAGGGGTATTTGCTGCAAATTTAGCAGCTTTCTTATATCAGTCTTCAGTTTTTGATTTTTGTGATGCCTTAAGTTTTGTAAGAATGGGAGCATCATAAAGAAGTGTGGGGAAGAGATAAGTGGTGGCAAGTTTAGCATTAGTTGTGGCAATGAGAAAGTTTTTGTGCTCTATAAAGCATCCCTCATTTTTGATGAGTTTTTCTTCTGCAGTTTTGTATATGCAGGCCAAATTTAAGATTATCATCCACTATCATCCCTAATAATTTCCTATGAAAATGACTTCAATGGTTGCATTATCAAGAGAGAGGACTTTACATTTTTTTTTCATGGGAGAAGGCTTTTAGGATAAAAGTAGCATTTTTTTAGGACTAAGTATGAGTTGTGAGTTACAAAGTAATGGTTTCAGTTGCTGTTAAAGCTTCCAGAGTAAGTTTTTGGAAGTGTGCCACATTGTCAGATATGCAAGTGAGTGTGGAGTCATCTGCATACTGTATTAGGGAGGCATGCTGCGTGGATGTCTAGAGGGTGTTGGTGACAATATTAAAGACTGGGGTACAAAGGATGCAGCCTTGAGGTATGCTGGTGGTGATTGAGAGGTATGGATAGAGGGTAGTGTGCCATTTTACTGACTGATACCTATTGAATGGGTATTTGATCCATATAAGGGTGGATTGAGGGAGACCTAATGAGGACATTTGAAGTAGAAGTTTGTGTGATAAACTGTGTCAAAGGCTATAGACAAGTCTAGAAATAAGGAAGAGAGTAGCTTGCCATTACCTCTGGCGTTACTGACAGTATCTATAGTATGTAAGTTATAAATGCAATCTTAGTACTTAAAGGAAGGATAGAAGCCATGTTATATGGGGATAGGAGTTCTTCCTGCAGGAAATAGTTTATCAATTGTTTTTTAATACATTTGTCAAGTATTTTGGAGGGGGGGATTGCTATAGGTTTAAAGTCAGTAATGTTTGCTGAATTTCCTCTTTTGTGCAGAGTGATAATGTGTGACTTTTCCAGTGAGAGGGCTCATGGGATTCCGGGATTGACCTATTTATAGGATTGGGACAGGGTAGGCAATGGTATCAGCTGCTATTTTAAGGTATTCACTTGGAAGGTCATCAGCTGAAGTAGAACATGGTCTGAGTTTTTTTAAGAGTAGGTTTATATAGGATGTGGGCATAGGTTTGAAGGTGAAAGTGGATGTGGTGATACATGGCTGTTTGGCAGGGTTAGGATTAGATGTTGGGGAATCCTTGGTTAGAGATGCTATCCTATCTATGAAGTAAGATTTGAATTGTATTACAATTTTGAATGATGAGCTATTGGGAGAAGAGTTAGGGTTGAATTTATGGCCAGGATGCAATATTTCTTTGATGGCTATCCAGAATTTTTTTAGGGTTCTGTTTGCTATTACTCTGAAAGTTATTATAGTACATTTTTTGGGTCTATATTAGAACATACAAGTTTCAAAACTTCGAATGTTCTAATATCGAACCCTATTCAGCAAAAGCTGAAAACATCGAACATACAGAACAGCAATTTTTTTCCTAGGGAAAAAATTTGCTGTTCCAAAACGCATACACACAACACAAGCACACCAAACAAACGGCAATACACACACATACACCTAAAATCTTACACCTAACCCTACACACACCACTAACTATCCACTTACCTTAAACCAAACCCTAACCCTAAGGTCCATCACTATCACCCACTCACCTCATCCGCACCCTAACCCTAACTCACCTACCCCACCCTAACCCTCACATCCACACACTCGCACACTTACCTGACCCAATGCCCTAACCCTAACCCTAACGCCCACACAATCGCACACATACCTAACCCGCGCCCTAACCCTAACTCACCTAACCCGCCCTAACCCTCATGTCTACACAATCGCACACATACCTAACCTGCACTGAATCACACACTTACCTGAACCTGACCCATAACTTTCTACCACAGTGCTGAAAATACTGAAGCAACAGAAACGGACAATCAAATTCTTTCCCTAGGAAAAAAGTTCGGTTTTCTGTTGCTTCAATATTTTCAGCTTTCGCTGAATAGGGTTCGATATTAGAACATTCGAAGTTCTGAAACTTCAATATTCTAATATAGAGCCTATTTTTTGTCTTCATTAATTTGCTTTTTAGTACAATTGCAAAGCATTCTGAATTTTTCAAGATGTTGTGTTTATACATTTACCACTCTTTCCATGCTTTTTTTGTTGTGCATTAACATTCTACTCTTTTTTTGTATAGACAAATTGCATTATTTGTTTTTAGTCTCTTCCTTCTATGAGGTGCTTGGCTGTTTAGGATATTTAGGAAAGTTGTACTGAATTCATTTACAGCATATTCTAAGGGGAGGATTTTAAAGACATTCCAGTTAATAGATGATAGGTTAGTAATGAACATTTCCAGGTTAAACTTGGAAAGGTTGCATGTTGTTTTTTAAACATGCTGGTTATGTGGCTGTGTGACATGTCTAGTTGTATAGAGTGGGAGATGATCACTGAGACAGTAAGACACTGGACCTGAGGCAGTGTATTTGTTAGGGTCTGATACTTGGATCCAGTCTAATGGAGAATTTGATGTTTTGCTGTAATGTGTGGGGTTATTAATTAGTTGTGTAAAACCAAATAGGTTCACACTAGATGAAGGGGAGTTAGTCTATGTACAACCAGTTGACATTCTCATCACCTAGTAGTATTTTTTATGGAATTGTTATGGATATCTAGTGTAGGATACAGTATCTTCCAGTATAGCTGCATTGTTGCCAGAAGGGATGTAAAGAACAGTAATGCATATTTGTTTATAATTGTTCAATTTCAGGAAAGTAATAAGAAGCTCTGCTGAACTAAATTTTTGGAAATATGGAACTTGTTGGGAAATATTAAAACAATACCAACACCTTTCATCTTTATATGGTCATTACTGATGATATTATAGCTAGGAGGTGTAATTTCAGTGTCGATTATGCTGGGTTTAAGCCAAGTTTCAGTTACAGTTAGGGTTGCCACCTTCCTTCACGGCTAAAACCGGAGTAAAGCCACACCCCTTGTGTCACCAGTAACCCCACCCACCCCAACCCCCTCTCCCGCCCATTTTGTGATGTCACGATGGCATCACTTGGCGGGAAAGCCCTCATTTTTCGTTCCCGCCATCTGCTTTTTGTTGATTTACTATGCTTTTCTGTAAAAAAGCATAGTAAATCAGCCAATTTACAAATTCCGATAGTCTGTTTCCTTTTTGAAACAGAATACCGGAGTTTGTACAGTGTTTTCTGGACTAGTGGAGAATCAGTTTGATTTCCGGATAGTCCGGAAAAAAAAACGGAGGGGTGGCAAGCCTAGTTACAGTGAGAATATCAGGCTTATGTTGGTTAACCCGGGCATATAATTAATCAGTTTTATTGCCTATGCTGCTAACATTTATGGCAGCAGAAGTTATATTACCAGGCTTGCGGGTTGACCATTGTAGGGTTAGAACAGTGTGTGGAAGAGAATTGTCTTGATGTTCATTGTGATAGGTGGGGCTGAATTAAGGTGAAAGTTTCCTCCTAAAAGGATTTTAGTATAGTGGAGCATTACTGAAACTTGTTTTTGTAGAGTATGTTTACACTTAATTTTGTTTTGGTTTGAGTTGAAATGAAGTTAATCAGTCTACATGAGGGGCATTTGGTGTGGAGGGTGTAAGGAGGAAGTATGAAGCAGTGGTTGGGACAGAGTTGGAGAGATGTTGAGAGCTATTACAGAGCCATGGTAGGATGAGAGATGGCCCAGTGGGAGGAGAAGAACAGAGGATAAGCTGAGGAGTAACATGATTAAGTAAAGGGGTCTGTATGCCAGAGTTGGCAGGTAGTGGGGAAGTAGGAACTGAGAAGGAAAATGAAGTTGTAAGGCTGAAGGATATTTAGTGGTGGTGGGATCCAAAAGCTGATAAAGGCTAGGTAGGAAAGAAGTATTTTCCATGAAGGAAGTGAGTTAGATTGTCCTGGTATCTTCTCTGGAAGGTAAGTAATTAGGGAGTCTAAAAGGCTACAGTTTGAGAATGTAAGTAAAATAGGATGAAGTGAAGGTTTATTTGGGAAAAGTAGAAGATACAATGTAGAATAGATAGGTGCTGTTAGGGAGGAGTGTACTATATTGTGCAAAGCAGTCTGGGATGGAGAAATATTGTTGAGAATGGTGCTAAAAGATTAAATGGAAGGTGGGAATTAGCTAAAAAGCAACAGGAGTAATTGTATGATAGTATTAAGATGGTTTGGGGGGGGTTAGGGAATAGGAGTCACAAGTATAATGTGTGTGTATGAAGTATAATAGTAGAGTAAGAAGATATGTGTAGGATAGAGGAGCAAAGCAAAGCTGAGCATAGTCGGCTTCCATCCTCAGGTCAAATATAACAGAGAGTAATTAGTTTATAGCGAATACAAAGCAATTAGTAGAGAGGTACAAAGCAGAACAGGTTTTCTTTCATTTTTTGAATACAGAAACCTGCCAGCCAGGACAGCTAAGTAACTGGCACATGCAGTGTAATTTACTGGTCAAGAGAAAGGACAGTGGCCAGCTTAGTAAGTGGTCCTTAGAGTGCAAGGACAACTCTGTTAGAGAACGGTGGGGTGTTAATAACTAATTTCCAGCACAAGCAGACGTACTTGACTAGATGAAGTTAATACACAAGAAAGGTCTTCAAGTTACCATAGTACAAAGCTTACATTGTACAAAGAGAAAAGTCTCAGTGAAAATGTTTGGGAATTGGCCCTTGATGTAGTGACCAGAGGCTCTGAAAGAAAAGAAAAGAGAAAAACTACTAAACAGACATATTGAGGCAATCCAGTTAATACTTAGATTGCGGAAGGACCACAGTAAGTCAGAGCAAGAGAATATGAGGAAAGTATAAGAACAGAGAGATGGTAAAAACATTTATGAATATAAGCTGAAAGTAGGTTAGCAAGAGATATACTGAATGAGAGCCACAGTAATATGGTGTATATATAGAGTTGTATAGAACGAGTTATCATAATGTAGTACTATGCTGATAAACACAATATAAAGCCATCAGTTTGTAACATTCATGGAATTAACCAACATATCAAAAGAGTGTTTTATAATAGGTTTACTATTGAAACCTTGAAACTGCATACAATGACCGGCCTCAACGTCAAACTGAAATGTGGAAAACCACAACAGCGAACAAGCACCAAACCCGAAACTGAATACATTGACTCCCGTAGTTCGATGTATTCGACATAGCAGGAGGTGACTCACCCAAGCTATGTACTGTAATGTACCGTGACACTCTAGAGTCAAGGGCACATCAATTTTACAATTTTGCAGGGGAGCAAGCCCCCCTACACCCCCGTGCAAATTATATATATAACTCTGAGATCGCACTGCATTGAGGAAATGGGTTAATTCCCTTTTCCTAACTGAACCGCAATCTCCATTCAAAATCCCAAACTAAACTACACTACTCATTCAGTATTGTGTAGTTGATGTATTTTGGTTCGCAAAACTGCCTACTTGCAACTTGCACTTCGACAATCCTACGCTTGACCGACTTCCATTCACAAATGTGATAGCAAACCTTTATATATACACACACACACACAATCAAAACACCAGAAACAGACCTTACATACTCGGTAAAGGGTACATATGCAAAGATTACATGATTTTAATGAAACTGATCCAAATACAATATACAACCAAGGTCTATTCATTGTTCTACACAGTCTTCGAACAAATGGTAATATAATAACATATGACACATACCTGCCCTGTGAAGAAGTTGGTGACTGAGGGAAAGAGGAGACAAAAGTGAGGGTTTTTTTTAGCAATACATTATACTACAGTGATCCACCCACCCTCAGGTCAAATTATAACAGAGAGTAATCAGTTCATAGCCAATGCAAAGTAGAACAGGTTTTCTTTCATTTCCTGAATGCACAAACCTGTTAGCTAGCAAGACTGTGTAACTGACATGTACAGTGTAACTTACTGGTCAAGAGAAAGGACAGTGGCCAACTTAGTAAGTGGTCCTTAGAGTGCAAGGACAACAGTGTCAGAAGGAGGGGGATGTTAAAAACTAATTTCCAGCACAGGCAGGCCACAGGCATGATTTGACTAGATGAAGTTAATACACAGCAAGGGTCTTCAAGTTAAATTTGTTTAAATTTGTTAATTGTAAAAAGACAAAATACTCCATGAAATGCATGGGAGTTGGCCCTTGTGGCAGAGCTTCTGCAGTTCTGGAGTCAGCTGTAGTGACCAAAGGCTCTGCACTGTGAGGAAGTTGGTGACTGAGTCATAGTGAAGTCTTAATGGAGGTATTCAGATTTGAACCCATTGCCATATTACCAGCAACTGCTAAAGTCCTTAAACACATGCTGTTTTAAGTATTGCAGAAGGTTGCCAACTTTCAAATGGCCAAACTGGGAAATTCAAAATAAAAAGTATACTTATGTAGAATTTGATGTTTTGTGCTGTTTCATAAAATTTAAAGGTGTTTTAAAGCTACAGCCATTGTTTTATACAACTATTAGATGAAACTTAAGAAATGGCTTTGTGGTAAAACCTCCAGACAGTTGCTGTTTTTCATGTTTTTTTTTTCTCTCAGGAAGTAACTGCTCAAACAGGGACCATCTTTTGTAAAGAGGGGACAGGTGGTACCCCACTGTTGCATGATCACAAGGTTGTTGATACCATTCTTACACATAACTCAGTATGGATTTAGACCATGTCAGGGCACAGGAGCTGCTGTGCTGTAGACCAGAAAATACATACATCTGTGTGACAACCCCACTTAAACCCTGGGCAGTAACTAAGAAGCGTCAATCCTCACTACTGTCTCTGGTAAGGGAACGTCACTGAAAACAGGGATAGAAATACAGAATTTCCCCTAAGAGTAAACTGAGAACAGGCTCCAGACCTGGGACTGGACTATATGCTTCACTCCAGGTCACCAAATGAGTCTTCACGCTGACCACTGCAAAGCACTGTGTCCCAGTTCTAGGTATTTGACACACTCACTCTTAAATATTTGATATTCATACATACAAACACTCTTGGGAAAGACTGGCACAGATTTACCTGCTATGTCCTCTTTCCCAAATTACAGGGTAACAGCTGCCACCAGTCAAATACCACAATAACCTTCAAAAGGGGTGTTCAATTATGTCAGATAAAATAAATATTGATATAAATGGTAGCATATAATGCAAACAGTAAGGGTTTTCAGAGTGGCCCTGGTGTTATCACAATAAGCATAAACACCCAGGTTACTAAAAGTACTAAATAACCAGCCACAATAAAAGGTAGTAAAATATTTAATAAATAAAAATGATTTAAAACATATATACACTGAATAACTGATTCCAATAAACCACAGAGTTTCACCCACAGGAATTATGAAAATAACATGTAGGATAGGTTTCACACTGATTCTAGAAAAACTCTAATAATCTTACTGTGCTCCCTAACTGTCTAAAGATTAACTATCCCTGTCTAATCTAATTCACTCAGCAAGGCAAGATACGAATTTATGTTCACTCTTCAGGCTGTCATCTGGTCCTCAGTGACTGGAATAATAATTCCTTCTATTATTGCTGAACAAGTAGCCGCGGTGGTATGGCAGTAGTGTTGTTACCTCACAGTAAGAGGTTCTTCCATTTGATTCTCGGCTTGGCTTGGGAGTGTCTTGTGTGTGGAATCTGCATGTCCTCCCTGCAGTTGGGTAGCGTTCGAAAGACATGCGTGCGTATATGGGCGTGCCTTTGTTGAAGGTTGGGCATCGAGCTGGCACCTCGGCATTTCGTAAAAATCTACTGCCAATCATTAGCGGACTGGAGTTCTGCTGTGGTGACCCCTTACCGGGAAAAGCCAAAAGACAAACAACAACAGACAACAACTCTGGAAAGCAAACTGAGTGATGACTACTGATCTGGAAAACAACAACTGTCAACCACTACTGAACAACTATTACAAACTACTGATAATACAGAACTTTAACTGACTTAGCACCTGCTTTTATGGCAGAATTTTTTAAAAGTCACAGAAAGCTGTTATGAGAATTCTACTCTCTCATATCAGACATTAGAAAGTAAACAAAACAGCTGCTGTGGAGATTCTATTCCTTTTAGCTCTGACACACAATGACTTCACATCTAGTTCCTTTGACTGGCATAACCTACATTTAGAATTCTTTTAAAAACATGTACATTTAGTCAACCAGAAGAACACTGACTCAAACATCTCACACGGATCAAAGTAATCATCAAAAAATATAAACGTATATACAAAATTATAGCTAGTCATGCTGGCATATATAACACAGGGTGATTTACAATTATTTACAAGTGTTTACAAAACTTCAGCCAGTCATGCTAGCACTGATAACAATATCTAATATCCTCACATTTCTCCCCCCTTTGGAGACTCAAGCTAAATTTTCAAGTGACCGTAGAAAATTGCCACTTGAGAAAATGCGGTTGACTGAAAATGTATCAACACACACTCTTTCTTGAGAATACCTCTACATTTAGCATTGCTGTAAACTGAACTGGCTAACACAGGGGATTCTCCTAAAGATTCTTTAAGCACTTGGAATGCCCACTCACAATCTGTGGTCCACACTAGTTTATCTGGCTTGTTTTTCCTTGTTAGGTCAGTAAGGGGTGCAGCTATTGCACTATAGTTGGCCACACATTTCTTATAGTACTCCGCTGTCCCTAGGGAAGCTCTCACCTTCTTTTATGTAACAGGGGCAGGCTATGTCTGAATAGCTTCCATTTTGGTCGGTTCTGGCTTAATCTTACCACTCCCTACTCTATGTCCCAAGTAGAAGAGCTCTGGCATACCCAACTGACACTTACTAGGCTTAATGGTTAACTCTGCCCTTCCTAATCCACCCAAGACCTCCCTGACAGGTTGAAGGTGCTCTTGCCAGGAATGACTGCAAATGGCAACATTGTCCAAATAAGTGAGAGAATAATCTCCTGCTCCTACCAAAATATGATCCACCAACCTCTGGAAGGTTGCTGAGGCATTTGTCATCACAAAGGGCATCCTTGTAAATATAATCCAAAAGGTATTACAACAGCTGACTTCTCACTAGCAATGGGAGTCGATGGAACCTGCCAGCACCCCTGGTCAGATCAGTAGTGGTCAGATACTTAGCCCAACCCAGCTGTTCTAAAGCTTCATCTATTTTAAGCATGGGGTACACATCTGACTCTGTATAACTTTTTAACTTTCTGCAGTCTACACAGAATCCTACACTACCATCCCTCCTTGGCAATACCACTACTGGGGAAGCTCAACGACCATTGGAATCCCGGACCAGCCCCAGCTCCAACAGCTCCTTTATCTCCTCCTTCAAAGTCTGTTTGACTCACTCAGGCACCCTATAGGGGGCTTGCTTGCTAGGCCTTTGAGGTTCTGTAGCCACATGGTACTGTATTAGGTTAGTACACCCAGGTTTCCTAGTGAACATGCCCCCAAATTCCTGTAACATTCCTCGTATTTCTTTAATCTGAATTAGGGGATAGCTGCTGAGATATTGCTACCTCTTCTACAGAAGTGACAGTCTGAGCCTCACTGAAAAGGTCAGTCACCAGATCCCTCTCAGACTCCTCCTGCCCAGGGCCTCCCTATCATGATAAGGCTTCATTATGTTAACATAGTACAACTTATGTCTCTGCCTCCTGCCTATATTTTGGCATTGCTCACAGGTCCTGCAGTACTCTGTTACATCTTTAACAATACCAGGCCAATAAAAATTCTGCATAATGTGTTTCCTGGTACGTTTTATGCCCATATTACCTGCAAAAGGAATGTGATGGACTATGGCTAGAGGTGCCAGAAGGCAGGCTGTGGGCACTACCAACTGCCATATTACCTTACCCTCTAGCCCTCCCTCAGGGGTCCACTCTCTGTACAGTACCCCTTTTTTATCTGTGCAAGAAATATCGGCTATGGGTAGAGGTGGCAGATGGTAGGCTCTGGGCTCTACCAACTGCCGTATTACCTCACCTTCTAGCCCTCCATCAGGGCTCCACTCTCTGTACAGTACCCTTTGGTTATTGACAAAAGGAATATCACGGGCTATGGCTAGAGGTGCCAAACAGTAGGCTCTGGGCTCTACCAACTGCCATATTACCTCACCTTCTAGCTCTCCCTCAGGGTCCACTCTCTGTACAGTACCCTTTTGTTATCAATAAAAGGAATGTCATGGACTATGGCTAGAGGTGCCAGATGGTAAGCTCTGGGCTCTACCAACTGCCGTATTACCTCATTTTCTAGCCCTCCTACAGGGGTCCACTCTGCATTCCAGCATACAGACTCGCCTTTTTCTTGAGCATCAGGTGCCTCCTTAGCTACCTCACTCAAGCCTCATAAGGTAGGGTCTGAAAGCTGTTCCTGTCTCAACTCTACTTTTGTGATCCATGCTAGTTCCCCATCCATGGGATGCCTAGTATCCTCTGTTAGAGGTGCCTCACTGTTAACCTGGATACCACTACTCACCTCTGTCTTTGCAGTCATCATGTTCAAGGGAATAACAGTACCTAGCAGCAGCTGTGGTTCACCTTCAGGCTCACTGCTACAAGGTAGCTCCCTCCATGAAGTAACCACATCACCAGCCCCAGCTTTAGGCATAGGATCTGTCTGGGTCTCTCCCAGGCTGCCAGACCTATGTGCCTGTCTCCAAGCTTGAATGCATGTCACTACATGCACACAAGGTACTACACTATCAAAATCATTCCTTATTAAGACATCTGCAGGGATATCCTCAAGCACACCTACCTGCTTGCTCCTTTTTCCAACCTCCTAGTCAAGATGAACCTGGTCAAATGTATATGAAATGGGTCCCACCCAAAGCTCTGACTGGTATGGATTGCCCAAGCAAGTACTGCTCCTCCTTAACCACTGCAGGCCTCACAATGGTTATATCAGAAGCTGTGTCTCTCTTAGCAGTGGTCTGTCATCCATCCACTAAGATGGGATACAACTTTTGGTAATAGTTTGGCACCTATGTTGTTTCCAGACAGCTTGTCACTGGTATTCTGTCCTTCCCACTTGCTGGATCCCTCACCTTTTGCTTCTCACCTTGCTTCAATGGATATTTGTATGCTACATGGCCCCTCTGATTACATTTGTAATATCTAATCCCTGATCCTGACCATGTGCTTGAACTAGTGGCTTCCCCTGTAACTGGTGAACACTGTTAAAGTTGTTTAGGCTGCCACCCATGGGTTCCCTTAGGTCCATGTGCAGCACTGGATATCCCTTTCTTATGCAGTGGTGCCCTGCTTGCTAAGTAGCGATCCCCTTTTCTCCCCAATTCATTTGCAGAGTTACACTCTTGATCTGCCAACCAGCTCGTCATGTCCTCAGGTAAAGTGCTAACAGTTTGTTCCTTACCAAAAGGTCCATCAGTCCTTCAGAAGTGGTGACCTGACACTCACTCACCCACCTGTCAAAGTAAGTACTTAAATCAGCAATGTAATCAGACACTTTCATCTGCCTTGTGTCTATGTTCACAATACTTTTTTCTATACCTTTCAGGAGTTAATTTAAAACAATCCAGTAAACATTGTTTTACATGATCATAATTCATACAATCAATATCAGTTTAGCAATTGCATTAACAGTTCTACCATGGAGTAAGGTGGTCAGGAACTGTACCCAGAGCCCTTGGTCAACATTATATTGTTTACATACCCTCTCAAATATATAAAACTATCACATGCATCTCCCTCCCTGTACTGAGGAAAATGGCTTCTGGGCTTCAGTCATTCCCCTCCCCATTATCTCCATGACCCTGATAGAAGCTTATTTTCATGCTGTCTCTGCTTCCCATTTTCTTCAGCGTCCATCTCCAAACATTGCAGTTCAAACTGATGCTGTCTCTCCTTGGTCTCTAGTTCATGCTGACGCTCTTCTCTCTCCCTTTTTCTCTCATCAGACTCCAAATGTTGCAGTATCTCTTCAATCTCCAATTCAAATATCCTTAACTCCAAATGAATTTTTAAGTTCTCTGAAGAAAAGGTACACTGTCTTGTCTAGGAAAGCTGCTTATCCCCAAATGCCGAACTGGATATCCTCTGAGCTGCTGGTGTGCTCTGCAGCTGTGACTAAAACTAAGATCATTGCTTCCTTAGTCAGGTTGGCATGCACCAGTCCTTTGGCTTTGTACACCTTGGCCAACTGGTTCCTGGTCAGCTTGCTGTAATCCTCTGCTGATATCTTTGCCTGCTGTCCCTGACTAAACTGACTAAACAAAAATAATTAGAACAGTTGTGAAATTAAACTCTGTATGTTTATCTTGTGGCTGTGAAGAGTGCACATCTCAGTGACAACTACCCACAGGCTACTAAAGCTCAAGTAAAATCCCACACCACTAGCACCAAATACTGTGACGACCCCACTTAAACACTGGCCAGCAACTAAAGAGCCTCAATCTTTACTACTGTCTCTGGTAAGGGAGAGTCACTAAAAGCAGGGATAGAAATGCACAATTTCCCTTAAGGATACACCGAGAACAGGCTCCAAACCTGGGACTGGACTATATGCTTCACTCCAGGTCCCCAATTGAGTCTTCATACTAACCACTGCAGAACACTGTGTCCCAGTTCTAGGTATTTGACACACTCACTCTTAAATATTTGATATTCACACATACAAACATTCTTGGGAAAGTCTAGCACAGATTTACTTGCTATGACCTCTTTCCCAAATTACAGGGTAACAGCTGCCACCAGTCACATACCATAATAACCTTCAAAAGGGGTGTTCAGTTATATTGGATAAAATAAATATTGATATAAATGGTTGCATGTAATCCAAGCAGCGAGGCTTTTTGGAGTGCCCTAGTGTTATCACAATGAGCATAAACACTCAGGTTACTAAAAGTACTTCTAAATAAACAGTCACAATAAAAGGTAGTAAAATATTTAATAAATAAAATGATTTAAAACATATATACACTGAATAACTTGTTCCAATAAACCACAGAGTTTCACACACAAGAATTTATGAAAAATAACACTGCAGGATAGGTTTCACACTGACTGTAGAAAAATCTAACTATCTAACTGTAGCTCCCTAACTGTCTAAAGATTAACTGTCCCTGTCTAATCTAATTAACTCAGCAAGGAAAAATGATACTCTTACTTCTGCCAGGCAAGATAAGAATTTATGTTCACTCTTCAGGCTGTTGTCTGGTCTTTAGTGACTGAAATAACAATTCCTTCAGTTATTGCTGAACAGCGCTGGAAAGCAAACTGAGTGATGACTACTGGTCTGGAAAACAGCTGTCAACCACTACAAGCTACTGATGAACAACTATTGTAAACTATTGCTACTGAACTTTAACTGACACAGCACCTGATTTTATAGCAGAATATTTTAAGTCACAGAAAGCTGTTATGATAATTCTACTCTCTCATATCAGACTTTAGAAAGTAAACAAAACAGATGATGTGGATATGCTATTCCTTTCAGCTCTGGCACACGATGACATCTCATCTAGTTCAGCTGATTGGCATAACCTACATTCAGAATTCTTTTTAAAAAACATGTACATTTGGAAAGCCAGCAGAACACTGATTCAAACATCTCACACAAATCAAAGTAATAATAAAATCATAAACTTATTTACCAAATTATAACTAGTCATGCTGACATATATAACACAGGGTAATTTACAGTTATTTACAAGTATTTACAAAATGTCAGCCAGTCATGCTAGCACATATAATAGTATCTAATATCCTCACAATCTGTACTGACCTTGAGAAGGGTAAAATCATCTGTATAAAATTTCTCAATCTGTCAATTGCATTTGACAGTCATCAGATTCACCAGATTACAGAATATTGGCATCAAGCCACCAACAAGATAAAGGATTATTATCCTTCATACCTTTCTGTTAATTTTTACTGAAGTATCACTGGGATCCTTGCTTGACCAATTTCTGTTTGCCATATTTGTTAGTAACATGCAGAAGCACTCTGCTGATGTCTCTCCCCTATTGTGTTCAGCCAAAATTTTGAAAGTTCCCAAAGTTCTTTTCAAGACCAGTCTTGGATATCAGCCTTCATGCATCATATAAAATCCTCTCAGTCCTTGTTTGTGTCATCCAAGCAGCCATTCTAAAAATAACTTCACATATCTGATTTAGAGTTTCATCCAGATCATGGATGGGATTAAATGTCAAATTTTTGTTATAGACTAAGTCCTGAAGTGTGATGTCCAGACTCAAATATATAATGAAAGTAGTCCTTGGAGATTATTTTTCTTTTTACGAGGAGAATGCTTCTTAAAATTCTGTAAATGTATCATGCAGCATGCTTTCCTCATCAATTCCTTGAGACCATCTTTCCAACAAATTTATCAAGACAGCAACAGCAACAAACTTGACTCAGTCTACTATAAGGTACTACATCTGCAGCTAGCATGAATGCCAGAAAATACTAGGACTGCTAGAGCTTATACCTCAAAATAATGCATAAATGAAACAAAGCCAAAAGTGATGGGGGGACAAAGACCTACAATTAGAGAGAGATTTAAATGTTGCTCTTATAAACTTGTTACAAGAATAGCAGATTTTGCATTAGCATGCATTTCCTGAAGGATGTCAACAATGAAACTCAAATGTGTGTCATTGTTTAGTGATTCAAATCCTCAATGATTTGCCAGGAAAAAAAAAAACATTTTAGGAGGAACAGACAAAAATTATGAGTCAGAAATCTGGGCATTCTGTGAAATTCTGGACAATGGAGAGGTATAACACAACTGTCAATTCCACTGAAACATGTTACCTTAAAATGTGTACACAGCCTTATTTCAGCAAAATGACCTCCTGGTACTTTAATACGGAGAAATGTACTACCTCAAAAGCTGTTGTCTTTGAGAACTGAAATCCAAAACTTGCATCATTGATTCAATAGTCCCACCACTTAACCCAGACAATATAAACACCTTATATATCCTGTAGATGCTGAGCTGCTGGCATGTTATTACAACCATCATGATATATGGGCCTGCTGACATGGATATTTTACAGAATGTTCTTATAGTGTCTTCATGGTTCTAGTGAGGAAAAGTAATGTTTGAGGATAGCACTACATTTTGGGAGTGTACTTTGTTTAATGTTTAGTAGAAGATTGTTCCAAAGACAAGAAGGTAGCAGAGCATGTATCTGAGATTAAGGATCATAGGAGGCTCATTTGGAGAGTTGTGTGAGGGGGACTGGGTAAGGGAGTGATACAATTCATATGAAAAGGATGAAAGAAAAGATATAAAAATTGGGGGCCTATAACACTAGGGAATACAGACCATAAAATATGTATGACAATACTACAAAAGAGGTGGAAAAAGTATTGGGCGAGGTTGTAGAGGACTGGATCTATTGTATAAAATGAAGATGAGTGAAATATATGTTATTTGGAGAGAAAGAAATAATAGAAATTATACTGAAAGAAAATAAATAAGTAAGACTGATAGCATGTGTGCTAACAAAAACCTTTGGTAAAATGAGCCATGAAGCAATGTGGCAAATTTTAGAGACATATGGCATAGGAGAAAAATAGTAATTTAATAAAGAAATGTTAAGAAAATATATGGGTACAAGTTATGATAAATGAATGGATGGGAAATTAAATCAGTATTGAGAGAAATAAAGCAGGAATGCTCAATGGGTATGTGCTTATTTCCATTAGTAATTAATGCAGTAGTACAGACATGTATGCATAAAATGAGGGTGGCAAGATGGTGAGATGGAAGGAAATATAATATTACAAATATGTATGATATAAGTTGATTATTTATTTCTAATAAAAACACGTGGGCTGTAGTAATAATCAAAAAGCTGATCTGCAGATTAAACAAAACAAAGTGCAAAGGACTTAGTATAATGAAAAATAAATGGAATACCTTTCATAAAAAAGGAAGGAAAGATTTTTGAAATGATATTTGGTGAGTATGAATGCATAATAAGTTGTTTGGGGTTAAACTAATTGCTCATCTGGTGGAGTGTAAGCTTTAAATTGTTTTAAGACTTCCAGAAGCTGCAACAGATCTTAGCAAAGCTCTAGGTGTGTAAAGTAACACACCTGTGCTAAATCCTGGCAACATCTAGTAAAGGAGGTAGTATGGGAACCAGAAGTCAGATGACCAGATGTGTGTGATGTCATTCTGTAATCCAGGACTGAAATGATGTTTTAATACTAGACGAGACAGAAGTCTCAGGATAGTCTGTTTTTGTAACCTGACAAAGAAGAATATCTCACCCACTTCATCTTGCTTTGCTTTAGTAAGTAACCAGGGAATAGTAATTCTTTACATCAGTCAAGAAAATATAGTGATATTAGTTAAGTACTGTTTTTCTCTAACTGTGTGAATCTATCTGGATTATTTTTAATATTCCCTATGATTGAAACTCTGGTGTTTATTGTAAATAGATATTTAGTATTTTCATTTTTTTTATTTCTTATTAAATATATTTATAAATTTCATTGTGGCTGGTCCTGTAGAGAATATTTCAACATTTGAGAGTACTTATATTTATTTGGTGACACTGTGGCCATTCATGAAAGCCTTACTGCATTGGTCAACGCCTACCATTTGGGTTAGTTTTAATTTCACTCAGTATAATTGGGTACCCTTGTAAGAGCCTTAGAGCAGCTGGCTTTGGAGTGTCTGATGGCAGCAACTACCTTATAGACTGGGCAGAGGATCATAGCTAGTACATCTGTTTGAGCCTTTACCAGGTGTGTGTGTGTGTGTGTGTGTGTGTGTGTGTGTGTGTGTGTGTGTGTGTGTGTGTGTGTGTGTGTGTGTGTGTGTCTGAAAACCAAATCTCAAAGAATGCATGTGTCAGCTACTTGGAGGAGGGACACAGAGCACTGTTTTCACAGAGAGAGTGGTGGAGGACTTGGCTTGGACACTTGGCTGAGGACACAACTCTACAGCTGTTCCAAGGGGAGTCTTAGTGGGGACATGGGGAGAGCGAGAGGGAAAATGAGCCCCTGGACTGAGTGTGTTCCCTGGGTGCTCTTAAGGGAAATTGTGCTTGATGTAGACAGCTGTATCTGGAAATACTGTGCGTATCTATTTTAGTTCCAAGTCAACATACCTCACCTGCTTCAGTGGAGAGGATTCAGGGTCCTTGATTACTGTCCCAGAGGAGGGGAAGTCACAACTTGTAAATAACTTTAGGTATGAATATAAAAAATAAATGTATAACTAACTAACTAATTTAAAGTTTTTTGTCTCTGGTATAAAATGAATGTAAGTGTTTACAAAACACCCTTATTCTTTCTTCAACAAGTGCTGTTGGATATTTTAAATCCACGTGACCTACTACTGGCACAGGCAGATGGGTTTTTGGTTCAGCTTCTTATCTGACGGATGGCATACTCAGCAGTGTGGCACCCCATTATGCTACATTACAATGCCAGACAGATGGCATACTCAGGAGTGCAGTACCCATTATGCTACATTGCATTGTCTGAAGGATAGTATACTCAGGAGTGTGGCACCCCCTTTTGCTACACCACAGTGTCGGATGGATGGCATACTCAGGACTGTACCATCCCCCTTATGCTATATTACAGTGTCTGACAGATGATGTAATCAGGAGTGTGGCAGCCCCCATGCTACATTACAGTGTCTAATGGATGGCATGCTCAAGAATGTAGCATTCCTTTATGCTACATTAAAGTGTCTGATGGATGGCATACTCAGGAGTATAGCACCCCCTTATGCTACATTACACTGTCTGACAGATAGCACACTCAGGAGTGTGGCACCCCCTTATGCTACATTGCAGTGTCTGATGGATGGCATACTCAGGAGTGTGGCACCCCCTTAGCTACATTACAGTGTCTGACAGACAGCATACTCACGAGTGTAGTACCCCCCTTATACTACATTGCATACTTTGTACAATATTTCTTACGTCTGAAATGATTGTAGAATTGTTATACATTTTATAACTTATTTTTCTTCATCTGGAGCTTTTCTCCTTAGATCTCCACTGAAAATAGGCAACCAGCACAGAGGACCAACCCAGTTAACAAAAGGCAAATAAATAAATACATAAATAAAATGTCTCATGGATGGCATACTCAAGATTGTGGTAACCCGCCACATGCTACATTACAGTGTCTGATGGATGGCATAATCAGGAATGTGGCATCCATCTTTTGCTACATTACAGGATGGATTACTGAGGAGTGTGGCACCCTCTTATGCTACATTACAGTGTCTAACTGATGACATACTAAAGAGTGTGGCACCCCCTTATGCTACATTACAGTGTCTGACAGATGGCATACTCAGGAGTGTGGCACCTCCTTATGCTAAATTACAGTGTCTGACGGATGACATACTCAGGATTGTGGCACCCCCTCATGCTATATTACAGTGTCTGACGGATGGCATACTCAGGAGTGTAGCACCCCCTTATGCTACATTACAGTGTCTGACAGATGGCATACTCAGGAGTGTAGTACCCCCTTATGCTACATTACAGTGTCTGATGGATGTCATACTCAGGACTGCAGCATTCCCTTATGGTACATTACAGTGTCTGATGGATGGCATAATCAGGAGTGTGGCACCCCCCTTTTGCTACATTACATGATGGCATACTGAGGAGTGTGGCACCCTCTTATGCTACATTACAGTGTCTGACTGATGACATACTAAGGAGTGTGGCACCCCCTTATGCTACATTACAGTGTCTGATGGCTAGCATACTCAGGAGTGTGGCACCTCTTTATGTGACATTACAGTATCAGATGGATGACATACATAGGTGTGTAAAATCCCCTTGTGCTAAATTACAATGTCTGAAGGATGGCAAACTCAGGACTGTAGCACCCCCATATGCTACATTACTGTGTCTGATAGCATACTTAGGAGTGTACCACCCCACTTATTCTACTTTACAATGCCTGACTGATGGCATACTCCAGGGTGTGGCACTACCTTATGCTACATTACACTGTCTGAAGGATGGCATAGTCAGGAGTGTGACACCCCCTTGTACTAAATTACAGTGTTTGACAGTTGGCATACTCAAGGGTGTGGCACCCTCTTATGCTACATTACAGTGTCTGATGGATGAGATACTCAGCAGTGTGGCACCTGCTTGTACTACATTACAATGTCTGACAAATGGCATACTCTGTAGTGTAGGACCCCCATATGCTACACTACAGTGTTTGACGGATGGCATACTCAGTAGTGTAGGACCCCCTTATGCTACATTACAGTGTCTAACGGATAGCATACGCAGGAGTGTAGCACTCCATTACACTACATTACAGTGTTTAATGGATGGCATACTCAGGAGTGTAGCACCCCCTTATGCTACATTACATTGTCTATCCAATGGCATTCTCAGGAGCGTAGCACCTCCCTTATGCTACATTACAGTGTTTAACGGATAGCATACTCAGGAGTGTAGCACTCCATTACACTACATTACAGTGTTTAATGGGTGGCATACTCAGGAGTGTAGCACCCCCTTATGCTACATTACAGTGTCTATCCAATGACATTCTCAGGAGCGTAGCACCCCCCCTTATGCTACATTACAGTGTCTGACGGATGCAATATTCAGGAGTTTGGTACCCCCCTTATACCACATTACAGTGTCTGACAGATGACATACTCTGGAGTGTAGCACCACCCCCATTATGCTACATTACACTTTCTGATGGATGGAATACTCAGCAGTGTACCCCCCTTGTGGTACATTACCATGTCTGAAGGATGGCATACTCAGGAGTGTAGCACCCACTTGTGCTACATTACAATGTCTGGTGGATGGTATACTCATGAGTGTAGCACCCCCCTTATGCTACATTAGGATTGCATACTCAGGAGTGTGGAACCCCCATATCCTACATTACAGTGTCTGTTGAATGGCGTATTCACATGTGTGACACCCCCTTATGCTACATTACAGTGTCTCATGGATGGCATACTCAGGAGTGTAGCACCCCCTTATGCAACATTACACTGTCTGATGGATGGCATATTCAGGAGTGTCACACCCCCCCTTATGCAACACTACAGTGTCTGATATCCAGCATACTCAGGAATGTGATACAACCCTTATGCTTCATTACAGTTTATGGCAGATGACATGCACAGGAGTGTAGCAAACCATAATATTACATTACAGTGTCTGACGGATGGCAGAATCAGGGGTGTACCACCCCCTTATGTTACATTACATTGTCTGATTGATGGCATACTCAGGAGTGTGGTACCTCCCTTATGCTACACTAAAGTGTCTTACAAATGGCACACTCAGGAGTGCAGTACCACCCTATGCTACATTACACTGTTTGAAGGATGGCATAGTCAGGAGTGTGGCACCCCCTTATGCTACATTACAGTGTCTGACGGACGGCACATTCATTCCCTTATACTATAGTACATAGTCTGTACCATATTTCTTATGTCTGAAATGATTGTTGAATTGTTATAAATTTTATAACTTGTTTTTCTTTATCAGTGAAAATGGTCCACCAGGTCAGTGGACTAACCCAGTTACCAAAATAAATAAATAAATAAATAAATAAATAAATAAAATGTCTCATGGATGGCATATTCTGGAGTGTGGTAACCACCCTTATGCTACAGTACAGTGTCTGATGGATGGCATAATCAGGAGTGTGGCACTCCCTTATGCTACATTATAATGTTTGACAGATGGCATAATTAGGAGTGTGGCACCCTCTTATGCAACATTACAGTGTCTGACGGACAGCATACTCAGGACTGTAGCACGCTGTTATCCTACATTAGAGTGTCTACTAGATGGCATGCTCAGGAGTGTGGTACCCCCCTTGTGGTACATTACAGCGTCTGACGGATCGCATACTCAGGAGTGCAGCATCCCCATATGCTACATTACAATGTCTGAAGGATGGCATAGTCAGGAGAGTGAAATCCCCTTATACTAAATTACAGTTTTTGATGGATGTCATACTCAGTAGTGTGGCACCCCCTTGTGCTACATTGCAATGCCTGATGGATGGGATACTCAAACGTTTAGCACCTGTTTTGCTACATTACAGTGTCTGATGGATGGCAGGCTCAGGAGTGTAACATCCCCCTTATGCTATATTACAGTGTCTGATGGATGCCGTAATCTTGAGTGTGGCACCTCACGTGCTACATTACAGTGTCTGATGGATGGCATGCTCAGAACTGCAGCATTCCCTTATACTACATTACAGTGTCTGATGGATGGCATATTCAGGAGTGTAGCACTCCCTTATGCTACATTACAGTGTCTGACAGATGGCATACTCAGGAGTGTAGCACCCGTTTTGCTACATTACAGTGTCTGACGGATGGCATACGCAGGAGTGTGGCACCCTTTTATGCTACATTACAGTGTCTGACAGATTGCATACTCAAGTGTGTAGCACCCCCTAATTCTACATTGCAGTGTTTGATGGATGGTGTACTCAGAAGATTTACACCCACTTATGCTACATTACAGTGTGTGGAAGATTGCATACTCAGGAGTGTAGCACCCCATTATGCTACATTACAGTGTCTGATGGATTGATACTCAGGAATGCAGCACCCAGTTATGCCAAATTATGGTGTTTGATGGATGGCATACTCAGGAGTGCAGCACCCCCTCATGGTACATTATGGTATCTGATGGATGGCATACTCAGGAGTGTGGCACCCCCTTATGCTACATTACAGTGTCTGACAGATGGCATACTCAGGAGTTTAGCAGCCCATTATGCTACACTAAAGTGTCTGACAGATGGCATGCTCAGGTGTTTAGCACCCCTTATGCTACATTACAGTGTCTGATGGATGGCATACTCAGGAGTGTAGCACCCCATTATGCTACACTAATGTGTCTGACAAATGGCATACTCAGGAGTGTAGCACACCTTATGCTATATTACAGTGTCTGATGGATGACGTAATCAGGAGTGTAGCATCCCCCATGCTACATTACAGTGTCTGATGGATGGCATATTCAGGAGTGTAGCATTACCTTAAGCTACATTACAGTGTCTGATGGATGGCATATTCAGGAGTGTAGCACTCCCTTATGCTACATTACAGTGTCTGACAGATGGCATACTCAGGAGTGTAGCACCCGTTTTGCTACATTACAGTGTCTGACAGATGGCATACTCAGGAGTGTGGCACCCCCTTATGCTACATTACAGTGTCTGACAGATTGCATACTCAAGTGTGTAGCACCCCCTAATTCTACATTACAGTGTTTGATGGATGGCGTACTCAGAAGATTTACACCCACTTATGCTACATTACAGTGTCTGACAGATTGCATACTCAGGAGTGTAGCACCCCATTATGCTACATTACAGTGTCTGATGGATTGATACTCAGGAATGCAGCACCCAGTTATGCCAAATTATGGTGTTTGATGGATGGCATACTCAGGAGTGCAGCACCCCCTCATGGTACATTATGGTGTCTGATGGATGGCATACTCAGGAGTGTGGCACCCCCTTATGCTACATTACAGTGTCTGACAGATGGCATACTCAGGAGTGTAGCAGCCCATTATGCTACACTAAAGTGTCTGACAGATGGCATGCTCAGGAATTTAGCACCCCTTATGCTACATTACAGTGTCTGATTGATGGCATACTTAGGAGAGTAGCACCACATTATGCTACACTAATGTGTCTCACAAATGGCATACTCAGGAGTGTAGCACACCCTTTGCTATATTACAGTGTCTGACGGATGACGTAATCAGGAGTATAGCACCCCCATGCTACATTACAGTGTCTGATGGATGGCATGTTCAGGACTGCAGCATTCCCTTATACTACATTACAGTGTCTGATGGATGGCATACTCAGGAGTGTAACACTCCCTTATGCTACATTACAGTGTCTGACAGATGGCATACTCAGGAGTGTAGCACCTGTTTTGCTATATTACAGTGTCTGACGGATGGCATACTCAGGAGTGCAGCACCCCATTATGCTACATTACAGTGTCTGATGGAGTGATACTCAGGAATGAGCACACAGTAATTCTAAATTATGGTGTTTGACAGATGGCATACTCAGGAGTGCAGCACCCCCTCATGGTACATTATGGTGTCTGATAGATGACATACTCAGGAGTGTGGCACCCCCTTATGCTACATTACAGTGTCTGACAGATGGCATACTCAGGAGTGTAGCACCCCATTATGCTACACTAAAGTGTCTGACAGATGGCATACTCAGGAGTGCAGCACCCCTTATGCTACATTAGAGTGTCTGATGGATGGCATACTCAGGAGTGTAGCACTCCATTATGCTACACTAATGTGTCTGACAGATGGCATACGCAGGAGTGTAGCACCCCTTATGCTACATTACAATGTCTGATGGATGGCATACTCAGGAGTGTGGCACCCCCTTATGCTACATTACAGTGTCTGACAGCATACTCAGGAGTTTAGCACTCCATTATGCTACACTAAAGTGTCTGACAAATGGCATGCACAGGAATGTAGCACCCCTTACGCTACATTACAGTGTCTGATGGATGGCATACTCAGGAGTGTAGCACCCCTTATGCTACATTTCAGTGTCAGATGGATGGCATACTCAGGATTGTAGCACCCCTTATGCTACATTACAGTGTCTGATGGATGGCATTCTCAGGAGTGCAGCAACTCCCTATGCTACATTACAATGTCTGAAGGATGGCATAGTCAGGAGAGTGACATCCCCTTATACTACATTACAGTTTTTGACGGATGTCATACTCAGTAGTGTGGCACCCCCTTGTGCTACATTTCAATGTCTGATGGATGGGATACTACAAAGTTTAGCACCAGTTTTGCTACATTACAGTTTCTGATGGATGGCATGCTCAGGAGTGTACCATTCCCCTTATGCTACATTACAGTGTCTGATGGATGGCATACTCAGGAGTGTACCATCCCCTTATGCTATATTACAGTGTTTGATGGATGACGTAATCAGAAGAGTGGCACCCCCCCATGCTACATTACAGTGTCTGATGGATGGCATGCCCAGGACTGCAGCATTCTCTTATACTACATTTAAGTGTCTGATGGATGGCATACTCAGGAGTGTAGCACTCCCTTATGCTACATTACAGTGTCTGACAGATGGCATACTCAGGAGTGTGGCACCCCCTTATGCTACATTACAGTGTCTGACAGATTGCATACTCAAGTGTGTAGCACCCCCTAATTCTACATTACAGTGTTTGATGGATGGCGTACTCAGAAGATTTGCACCCACTTATGCTACATTACAGTGTCTGACAGATGGCATACTCAGGAATGTAGCACCCCATTATGCTACATTACAGTGTCTGATGGAGTGATACTCAGGAATGCAGCACCCAGTTATGCTAAATTATGGTGTTTGATGGGTGGCATACTAAGGAGTGCAGCACCCCCTCATGGTACATTATGGTGTCTGATAGATGACATACTCAGGAGTGTGGCACCCCATTATGCTACACTAAAGTGTCTGACAGATGGCATACTCAGGAGTGTAGCACCCCTTATGCTACATTACAGTGTCTGATGGATGGCATACTCAGGAGTGTAGCACCCTATTATGGTGCATTACAGTGTCAGATGGATGGCATGCTCAGGAGTGTAGCACCCCATTATGCTACACTAATGTGTCTGACAGATGGCATACTCAGGAGTGTAGCACCCCTTATGCTACATTACCGTGTCTGATGGATGGCATACTCCGGAGTGTGGCACCCCCTTATGCAACATTACAGTGTCTGACAGCATACTCAGGAGTGTGGCACCCCATTATGCTACACTAAATTGTCTGACAGGTGGCATACTCAGGAGTGTAGCACCCCTTACGCTACATTACAGTGTCTGATGGATGGCATACTCAGGAGTGTAGCACCCCTTATGCTACATTACAGTGTCTGATGGATGGCATACTCAGGAGTGTAGCACCCCATTATGCTACATTACAGTGTCTGACAGATGGCATACTCAGGAGTGTTGCACCCAATTATGCTACACTAAAGTGTCTGACAGATGGCATACTCAGGAGTGTAGCACCCCTTATGCTACATTACAGTGTCTGATGGATGGCATACCCAGGAGTGTAGAACCCATTATGCTACATTACAGTGTCTGATGGATGGCATACTCAGGAGTGTAGCACCCCATTATGCTACACTAAAGTGTCTGACAGATGGCATTTTCAGGAGTGTAGCACCCCTTATGCTACATTTCAGTGTCTGATGGATGGCATTCTCAGGAATGTGGCACCCTGTTATGCTACATTACAGTGTCTGACGGATGGCATACTCAGGAATATAGCACTCTCTTATGCTACATTACAATGTGTGATGGATGACATACTCAGTAGTGTGGCACCCCCTTATGTTACATTACAGTGTCTGACCGATGGCATACTCAGGAGTGAGGTAGCCCCTTATGCGACATTACAGTGTCAGCCAGATGGCATACTCAGGAGTGTGGCATCCCATTATGCTACATTACAGTGTCCGCCAGATGACATACTCAGGAGTGTAACATCCCCTTGTGTTACATTGCAGTGTTTGAAAGATAACATATTCAGGACTGTAGCACCTGCTTTTGCTACATTACTCTGTCTGATGGATGGCATACTTTGGAATGTACCACTCCACTTATGCTACTATACAGTGCCTCACTGATGGCATACTCTGGGGTGTGGAGCAAACCAAAAAGACACGCAAGGTAGATCCAGTGCAAGGCTCAAACCAAATGTCAAAACACACAAAACGAGCCAGCACAAAGGTTAAGGCAAGCAGAAAACTACTTTTATTGTGGCATATTAGAAGAACAAAGAAACTGCAAACCGGTTTCGGCCAATGTAATGGCCTTCTTCAGTGCAGAAAGAAGAAGTTAGAATGATACATACTAGTGTTCCTTATATACTAAGGAATTTAAAGGGATATGTAACCAAAAAATTTTTTATATAAACAATTCATAAAAACAGAAAATAGTGACAAAAATCTAAATAAAGACTATAATAAAATATGCAATATTACATTGATATTGATCACATTTAATCCCCAGTGAAATTGGGAAAATAAGCTCAGTTCAAACCCTGAAATACAACAATACATATATATGTATGAATATATAATATCAGCATACTGCTTTATCCACATTCATTTAGCCCAGGTTTGAACAAAGCACCCAATTTTGTGATCCATAATGCTTCCATGTTATTGAGCTTTTCATGCCAGCCTGCCTTGGTCATCCTCGGCAGCTGAATCTTATCAATGATGGTAAATTGAAATTGGGCAGTTTGGTGAATCAAAGTATGCTTATATAGGGCATTGGTTAATTTTTTAGTTCTGATAGCACTGAGATGCTCACTAATGCGAAATCTTAGTGGGCGGGAGGTTTGGCCAACATAAAATGAAGTACATGTACAGGTGGCCAAATATACCACCCAATCAGAACTACAATTACCAAAAATCCTAATGTTGAAAATTCATGGAGTGTTGGCACTTGAAAATTCCTTCATTTTAGTCATATACCTGCATGCACTGCAGTGACCGCAGGGAAAAGAACCAATGAGTGGATCCCCAAACAATGTAATTTGTGTGGTTGTTGTAGAGTGAAATTTTTTGTAATATGTAAAGTGTGAATTCAACGTCCTACCCCTACGGTATGAAAAAGAACATGTCTGAGGTAATATGTCAGATAAAAACTCATGTGCTGTCAAAATACCCCAATGATTATTAACAATATTTCTAAATGAAGGGGTATTATTGCCATAAGTAACTGTAAATCTGATAGGTTGTGCTTGGGAATAGGTAGACGGCTCTTGTTCATGTTTGTATGTTAATAATTGAGAGCGTAGCATATGTCTGACCTCCTGGATGGTTTTGTGGAGTCGACATCTGTTTTATCCCCTCTGAATAAATCTATCACAAAGATCTTGTTCACATTCTGCATGAGATTTAATAGAGGAACAAATACGTTTCATACTTATGAATTGTGACTTGGGAATGTTGCTGATGATGTGGCGGGGGTGATTACTAGAGGCATGTAAAAGAGAGTTATACTTTGGAAACTTTCTATGTACACTCGTAGCCAGAGTATGATCATGTTGTCTGGTAACCTTGACATCCAAGAAAACAATTTCATGGTATTGAGTCTCCAAGGTGAACTTAATACCCCATACATTGTTGTTCAAATATTGAACAAAGTCTTTAGCCAAAAGTATGTCTCCCCGCCACACCATCCAACAATCATCCAGGTATCTCCTCCAAATGTCCAATTCTGCCAGAAATTTGTTGTTACCAATATCATAGATGTAATTTTTTTCAAAATAACCCACGAATAGGTCAGCATATATTGGGGCAAAAGAAGCCCCCATGGCTGTTCCCCTGGTTTGCCAATATACCTGACCAGCAAAGAAAAAGACATTTTTGGTTAGTACATATTCCGTCATATTGATAAGAAAATTATTGAATCCAGTAGAATAGAGCTTGGATTCATCTAACCAAAAAGCTATAGCTGATATCCCAGCCTGGTGTGGAATAATAGTATATAGGGAGGTGACATCCAATGTACAAAGCCACCAATCCGATTCTAACTGAGTGTCATGAAGGATGTTCAAAAATTCAGTTGTGTCCTTAAGCCTGGACCTGACCATAGACAATAATGGTTTAAGATAATATGTAAGAAAAACAGGCAGGGGCTCTGTTAGAGAGCCTCTGCCAGAAACAATTGGTTGGCCCGGAGGACACGTAGGATGTTTATGTATTTTTGGCAACAAATACAAGTATTGGGGAATAGGATTGGTGACCTTAAGCTGTTTGCATGTGCGTTGGTCTATAACCCCTTCTTTAGTGGCCATATCCAGGAAAGAATCAATAAGTGATTTAAAATTAGGCATCGGGTCTATTACCATATGCATATAAAACCTAGCATCAGATAACTGTTTGTAAGCTTCAGCAATATACATAACCCGATCCATAACCACAATGCCACCCCCTTTTATCGGATGGCAAAATGATAATATCATGATTGGAACTGAGTTCCTGTAACCCTTTGCACTCCGAAGGGGTCAAATTATGTTTGGTAGACTGAAATCCAGGTGAAAAATGTTGATCTTTGAGCACACATTCCCTGAATATGGCCACATGTTTATCCATGGGTGGTTGGAATGTCGATTTCCCAAAATGAAAACCAGATGAACTTCGAGAGAGATCACAATCTGCAAAATATATTTTGAGATTAATTAATCGACAAAATTCATTGAGTTCATTAACAAAAGTCTGTTCAGAGACAAAAGAGGAAGGCACAAAATTCAAACCCTTGTTAAGAACTCTATTTTGGTCAGAGGATAATTCAAAGGAAGATATATTATGCACATTATCAATTATTTGACTATCTTCTGTAGTAGCTGTTGCAAACTGTAAGCCCCTTCCCCTATGTTTCCTGCCCCCCCTGCATTTCCTATATCTAAAGGGTCTGCTGAAGGTTTGCTTTTAGCTACTGGGGACCCCTGATCGGAAGGGCATTTGGGATCTGTGGCTGAGGATGTATCCTCATCTGTAACACTACTGGTAGAAAAAGTATTTTTCTTCAATATTGATCTCGGCCTCTTTTTCTTGTTTATTCTACTGGATGTGTCAAAAAATCTTACATTTCTCTGAACCATAAATGGTTTACCCTTTTCATAATCGGTCAGATCACGCTGAAACTTCTGCATTTTCTTTTTAAGTAACTGTGTCTCCAAATTGGCAAGGTCCTTAGCTAATTCCCTGACATGGTTATGATAAAATTCCTCCTGTTCAAAGACTTGAGCTTCCATACAATTATTATATACCTCAGTTGTCTGTTCTTCCACCATACATTTATAGTATGAAACTAATGTATCTACAAATAACATGGACGCATCATGTTGGGTCTTAGCCCAATCTTTGGTTAGTTGTTCATCAACCAAACTGACTAACGGTTGAATTCAAATTCTGAGTCCCCGAGGGGTTATGTTTTTAAGCTTATAAGCTTTGAAGAGCTTCAAGTGCCAAACATTGGCTCTTAAGGCCCTCATGTTTTTAGTTATTTTGTGGAAAAATTGCCACATATATACTTGATATCCCCTGCCTGTGTATTGTGGTTCCCAGAATCAGCAAAGTTTAAGCCAAAAGCTTCCAAGTTATCTTTATCTGCTGCTAAACCCTGCAATATCCCTCTGAGGTCCATGTTTTTGTTCATGTAACACAAATTGGCAGATCTAAAAGGACAATAACAGACGGTATATCTCAAATGTCAGAATAAGTGACCACGTCCAAATTGGATAAACACAAAAAGATATATATAGGCAAAAATACCCCAAGTGGATAAATATGTTTGAATTGAATCAATATATTATTATAACAAAAATACGCAAATGCTTTTAATTCAGGGCCACATAGGTTCATACCCAACAATAGATTGATACCTCAAGAAAGGCCTAAACAACTTCGGTACCCAAAAATAGCAGGCAACCACTATAATAATTCAGATAACTATTGTAGATCACACTGGCAGCTGACATTCGTCTCAGCCGCTAATCAATAATATAGGTGCCAACTCATGTGTAAATAACACCATCAGAAAAATGGCACTAGTTGTCATAACAACAAGTTCCAGCAAACTAATCTATTAAGCCAATATACGGTCGACATTCGTCTCTACCGCTTTATTTTAATTCCCATGAGATGAATAAGTAAAGTATAAATAATAAAAGTCACTTATGGATGAAAAACCAAATTCAACTTAAAACAAAAAATGGATGTATTAAAAAAGATTGGTGGTCATTGTAAGCCACATGTTGCAAGACCCATTATTATTTGTAAACTGGTATATGTAGTTAAAAATACAGTCAACATACGTCTCTACCATATACCAATCGAGCTGTGGCCAAAGACCAAAATACCCTAAAAGTTGTAGAAAATATCGAATTGTAGATCCGGTATAAAGAGGCACCGAAACTGGTTGAATAAAGCCTTGGTAGTAATTTGAAAATAAAAGATAAATGCTTTAGACAGAAATAGATGCCATCTGCCACTCTCCTATGTTATGTACAAACCATGTAATCCCGAATAAAAAGATATGCCAAAAAAGAAAAAAATATATATATATAAATATGTTGATTCAAAATTCAAACATGCCAGTAAGAGGTATAGTGCCAAGCAAACCCATAAAGGTTCAAAATAAATGTGAATGGTATATTAGATTCCCTAGAATCAATCTGAAAAGCGGCATATACTCTGGGGTGTGGCACCGCCTTATGCTACAATACAGTGTCTGATGGATGGCATACTCAGGAGTGTAGCACCTCTTATGCTACATTGCATTGTCTGATGGCTGGCATACTCAGGAGTGTGCCACCCCCTTATTCTACATTACAGTGTCTGATGGATGGCATACTCGGCAGTGTGGCACCCTCTTATACTATATTATGGTGTCTGACTGATGGCATAGTAAGGAGGGTTGACCCCCCTTATGCTATATTACGGAATCTGAAGGATGGCATACTCAGGAGTGTAGCACCCCCTTATGCTAATTACAGTGTCTGACAGATGGCATACACAGGAGTGTAACACCTCCTCATTCTGCATTACAGTGTCTGGCGGATGACATATTCAGGAGTTTGGCTCTCCTATGCTAAATTACAGTGTCTGACAGATGGCATACTCAAGTGTGTATCCCCCTTTTATTCTACTTACAGTGTCTTAAGGAATGGCCTTAGCAGGAGTGTAGCACTACCTTATGATAAATTACAGTGTTTGACGGATGGCATACTCAGGAGTGTTGCTCCCACTTATGCTACATTACAGTGTCTAACAGATGGCATATTCAGGAGTGTAGCACCCCATTATACTACATTTTGGTGTCTGATGAATGGCATAGTCAGGAGGGTTGAACCCCCTTATGCTGCATTACGGAGTCTGGAGAATGGCATACTCAGGAGTGTAGCAGCCCCTTATGTTACATTACAGTGTCTGATGGATGGGATACTCAGGAGTGTAACACCTCCTCATTCTGCTTTACAGTGTCTGACAGATGGCATAGTCAGGAGTGTGGCTCCTCCATGCTAAATTACAGTGTCTGACAGATGGCATACTCAAGTGTGTAGCACCCCCTTATTCTACTTGCAGTGTCTTAAGGAATGGCCTTACTTAGTAGTGTAGAACTCCCTTATGATAAATTACAGTGTTTGATGGATGGCATACTCAGGTGTGTTGCACCCACTTATGCTACATTACAGTGTCTGACTGATGGCATTCTCAGGAGTGTGGCACCCCATTATGCTACATTACCATGTTTGACAGATGGCATACTCAGGAGTGTATCACCCCCTTGATGTTACATTACAATGTCTGGTGAATGTTGTAGTCAGGAGTGTGGCACCCCTTGTGCTACATTACCATGGCATACTCAAGAGTGTGGAACCCCCTTATGCTACATAACAGTTTCTGATGGATGGTGTACTCATGAGTGTGAAACCCCCTTAGGCTACATTACAGTGTGTGATGGATGGCATACTCTGGAGTGTGAAACCCCTTTATGTTCATAGGTTCATAGATTAGTTCATAGATTAGTACTAGGCTAACTGCCCTTGTGAGCCATTTTTAAGCCTAGCCAATTATCCCTTGTGAGACTCAAACCCTGCACCTTGTGTTTGTAAGGCAAACACCATAACCATTAGGCCTCCCTCCCAACCCATTTCATTACAGTGTCTGACAGATGGCATACTCAGGAGTGTGGCACCCCCTCATGCTACATTACAGTGTCTAACGGATGGTATACTCAGGAGTGTAGGACCCCCTTATGCTACATTACAATGTTTGATGGATGACATACTCAGGAGTGCAGCACCACCTTATGCTACATTACAGTGTCTGATGGATGGCGTACTCACATGCTACATTACGGTGTCTGATGAATGGCATACTCAGGAGTGTGGCACCCTCTTATGCTACATTACAGTATCTGATGGACGGCATACTCACGAGTGTAATGTCCCTTTATACTACACTGCATACTTTGTACCATATTTCTTATGCCTGAAATGATTGTAGAATTGTTATGCATTTTATAACTTGTTTTTCTTTATCTGGAGCTTTTCTCTTTGGGTCTCCACTGAAAATGGGTCACCAGCTCAGTGGACCAACCCGGTTAACAAAAGACAAATAAATAAATAAATAAAATGTCTCATGGATGGCATACTCAGGAGTATGGTAACCTCCTTATGCTAAATTACAGTGTCTGATGGATGGCATACTCAGGAGTGTAACATCCCCTTGTGTTACATTGTAGTGTCAGAAGGATGACATATTCAGGACTGTAGCTCCTGCTTTTGCTACATTACTGTTTCTGATGGATGGCATACTTTGGAATGTACCACTCCACTTATGCTACTTTACAGTGCCTCACTGAGGGCATACTTTGGAGTGTACCAACCCACTTATGCTACTTTACAGTGCCTCACTGATGGCATACTCCAGGGTGTGGCACCGCCTTATGCTACAATACAGTGTCTGATGGATGGCATACTCAGGAGTGTGGCACCCCCTTATGCATCATTACAGTGTCTGATGAATGGTATCCTCAGGAATGCGGCACCCGCTAATGCTAGATTACAGTGTCTGATGGACAGCATACACAGGAATGTAGCACCCCGTTATACTACATTACAGTGTCTGAAGGATGACATGCTCAGGAGAGTAGTGCTCTATTATGCTACATTAAAGTGTCTACCAGATGGCATACTCAGAGTGTGGCATCCTCTTATATTACATTGTCTGATGGATGGCATAGTCAAGAGTGTGGCATCCCCTTATGGTACATTGCAGTGTCTGACAGATGGTGTACTCAGGAGTTTGGCACCCCTTTATGCTTCATTACAGTGTCTGTAGGATGGCATACTGAGAAGTGGAGCACTCCATTAAGCTACATTACATTGTCTGATGGATGGCATAGTCAGGTGTGTGGTATCCCTCCTTATGCTACATTTTAGTGTCTGATGGATGGCATGCTGAGGAGTGTAGCACCCTCTTATGCTACATTACAGTGTCTGATGGTTGGCATACTCAGGAGTGTGGCACCCCTTTAAGCTACATTACTGTTTCTGATGGGCAGCATACTTAGGAGTGTGGCACCTCCTTATACTACATTACAGTGTCTGATGGATGTCATATTCAGGAGTGTAACATCCCCTTGTGTTACATTGCAGTGTCTGAAGGATGACATACTCAGGACTGTAGCACCCGCTTTTGCCACATTACTGTGTCTGATGGATGGCATAGTTTGGAGTGTACCACTCCACTTATGCTATCTTACAGTGCCTCACTGATGGCATACTTTGGAGTGTACCACTCCACTTATGCTACTTTACAGTGCCTCACTGATGGCATACTCCGGAGTGTGGCACCGCCTTATGATACATCACAGTGTCTGATGGATTACATGCTCAAGAGTGTAGCACCCCCTTATGCATCATTGCAGTGTCTGATGGATGGTATCCTCAGGAATGTGGCACCCCCTAATACTAGATTACAGTGTCTGACAGACAGCATACTCAGGAGTGTAGCACCCCATTATGCTACATTACAGCGTCTGAAGGATGGCATACTCAGGAGAGTAGCACTCCGTTATGCTACATTAAAGTGTCTAGCGGATGGCATACTCAGGAGTGAGGCACCTCCTTATACTATATTACATTGTCTGATGGATGGCATACTCAAGAGTGTGGCACCCCCTTATGCTAAATTACAATGTCTGACGGATGGCATACTCAGGAGTGTGGCACTCCCTTATGCTACATTACAGTGTCTGACGGATTGCATACTCAGGAGTGTGGCACTCCCTTATACTATATTACATTGTCTGGTGGATGGCATACTCAAGAGTGTGGTATCCCCTTATGGTACATTACAGTGTCTGGCAGATGGCGTACTCAGGAGTTTGGCACCCCTTTATGCTACATTACAGTGTCTTTAGTATGGCATACTGAGAAGTGGAGCTCTCCATTTAGCTACATTACAGTGTCTGATGGATGGCATACTCAGGTGTGTGGTATCCTTTTTATGCTACATTACAGTGTCTGATGGATGGCATACTGAGGAGTGTAGCACCCCCTTATGCTTCATTACAGTGTCTGACAGATGGTATACTCAGGTGTGTGGCACCGCCTTTTACTGCATTACAGTGTCTGATGGATGGCATCCTCAGGAGTGTAGCATCCCCTTATAGGTTCATAGGTTCATACTAGGCTATCTGCCCTAGGGCATTTATAAGCCTAGCCAGAGTATGTTTGGCTTTCGCCACCCATTTTAAATGAATTTTGCTATGCCCTTTTTCGAGGTTAGTATACTGTGCCTCTGTCTAACAGTGACACAGAAGTGATACCTGGGGTAAACCTACGATCTCCCATCCACTCATCAAGATTCCTCTTGAAGAGAGTCAATGAGGGACTCTGCCTAACCTGGACTGGGATTTTATTCCAGAGTGAAGGGAGCCTCTGGGTTATGAATCTGTCCCTCCAGCATGTCGTATTTATTTCAGTGCTGAGGTTCAAGTCTCTCGAGCGCGTAGCTCGATGGGATTTGGATTTTTTGAGGTGCAGCATGTCCCTTAATTCCGGGTTGGACATGGCTTTATATGTCAGGCACAGATTGCCTCTGAGCAGGCAGTATGTCACTGAGTAGAGCTGGAGTTTCTTTAACCGGGCAGCATATGGCATCTGTTTGAGCCCTTTGATCCTCTTGGTAAGGTACTTTTGGGGTCTTTCCAGTTGCTGCAGGTGTTTGGTAAGGTACATCCTAAAAGGGGCATTGTACTCGATTATGGGCCTGATGAGGGATGAGTAAAGAGGCACAATGACCTCCCCTGATTTAGATGTGAATCCCTTCATGATTAGGTGAGCTATATAAAATGTTTTTCTAACCACTTTGGCCACGTGGTTGTCAAATGAGAGATTGCTATCAAGTTGGGTCCCCAGGTCCCTAATTACTTCTTCTGTACTTAATGGATTACCACCTATGTGGTAATTTGTGGGCACTTTGTTTTTGCCAGAGGGGATGACTATACACTTTTTGGCGTTTAGCTTGAGGCCATGGCTCTGGCACCAGTTGTCTGTTTCTATGAGGCCCTTTTGGAGGATGCTTGTGTCAACTGGAGAGTCGATTATGGCGCCCAGTTTGCAGTCATCTGCGAACTTGGTCAGCCACAGTACTTCCGTGTTGGCCTGTACCTCTGAGAAATATATACCGAACAAGAGAGGTCCCAGGACTGAGCCTTGTGGGACGCCACTTGTAACTGGTTTGGAGTCTGACATTGCTCCAGCAATTCTAACCATGTGGGTTCTGTCCTTGAGCCAGTTTGCAACCCATGTAGTGACATAGGGGTTTATATTTAAGCTGGTGAGCTTATCTATAATGCCCGAGTGGGGTATTGTATCGAAGGCTTTTGCGAGGTCCAGGTAGGCTGTGTGGACCACCTTCCCTTCGTCAATGGCCTTGGTGACGGTTTCAAAGAAGTTGACCAGGTTTAAGAGGCAGGATCTGCCCTTAACAAAGCCGAACTGGGTAGGATCCAGTGTCTGCAGGTCCCCAATATCTTTATTTATGAGGTCCATGATGATCCTTTCCGTAGTTTTGTGTGATGGATGGCATGCTGATGAGTGTAACACACTCTTATGCTACATTACAGTGTCTGAAGGATGGCATAGTCAGGAGTGTGACGCCCACTTGTACTAAATTGCAGTGTTTGACAGTTAGTATACTTAAGGGTGTGGCACCCCCTTATGCTGCATTACAGTGTCTGATGGATGACATAGTCAGCAGTGTGGCACCTGCCTGTACTACATTACAATGCCTGACAAATGGCATACTCTGTAGTGTAGGACCCTTTTATGCTACATTACAGCGTTTGACGGATGGCATACTCAGTAGTGTAGGACCCCGTTATGCTACATTACAGTGTCTAATGGATAGCATACTCAGGAGTGTAGCACTCCATTACACTACATTACAGTGTTTGATGGATGGCATACACAGGAGTGTAGCACCCCCATATCCTATATTACAGTGTCTGTCCAATGGCATTCTCAGGAGCATAGCACCCCCCCTTATGCTACATTACAGTGTCTGATGGATGCGATACTCAGGAGTTTGGTACCCCCCTTATACCACATTACAGTGTCTGACAGATGGCATATTTTGGAGTGTAGCACCACCCCCATTATGCTACATTACACTTTCTGATGGATGGAATACTCAGCAGTTTACCCCCCCTTGTGGTACATTACCATGTCTGAAGGATGGCATACTCAGGAGTGTAGCACCCTCTTGTGCTACATTACAATGTCTGGTGGATGGTAGACTCATGAATGTAGCACCCCCCTTATGCTACATTAGGATTGCATACTCAGGAGTGTGGAACCCCCATATCCTACATTACAGTGTCTGTTGAATGGCGTATTCACATATGTGACACCCCCTTATGCTAAACCAGGTC